>NC_134838.1:66766948-67078653 GCF_965363235.1 Mytilus galloprovincialis | reverse complement strand
TACATATGCACATGTACAACACAAACAGTTAGGTTAATGTATTAAAAATCCAGGAATAGGAGATGATAAAACATTTTGTGGCTCATTTTTAATTTTATTTTCTAACTGTGGAGTGCTACCTTATGGCACATCAGAAAGCACAGAAATGCACTTTTTAAGATAAAATTGACCACAAATCTTTAGTCTTTTATGTTCTTGTTTTAGTTTTGAAGGTAAAACATCTGCTAGGAATGCAATTTATGTTTATTTTATTGTTTACTGTCCTTAGCAACCGAATATACACATTTTGACACTTAGACATGATGCGGTCTTAAATTTGTACTCCATTAGCTTCGCCATTGTAACCAAAGATTGCGCTTGATATGATATCCTCAAAATGTATCGCTTTATATTTTTGAATGCGAATAAGTCGAATAAACATTTTTAGCAGGATTTTATATTATAATTTGGCATTAATTAAATTTAATGATGCCAGTACTGCTAGAAATTTATACCCTGCTTGAGAGCTTCTAAACCATGGTTAGGTATGCTATTTACAGCAAAATTGACCTATAAGTGCTTTCAAATACCTAAAAATTGTACAATTTGTCCTCTTTTAAGGTAATTTTATGATTTTAAATTAAGATAATGGGAAAAGTTTTAGAAATTTATACCAAAAATGAGACAGACTTGAAGTTTTTCACTATGATCCAGCATTTATTTTTAAATCACTTTTTGTCGCGTTTCAACATCAACTGCTAACCTTCATAAAATCTTTATTACTGAACCAATTCTAAAAACTAAGGTACCATTTTCATCGTAACAGCTAGTAGAACACAGAAAATATAATAAAAATTGAGACAGGAGGGGAAAATTTTCACCTTAAGGTAGCACTCCACAGTTAGGTGTGTAGTTTCGCATTTTGGCCCCTGTGGATTTATCAAATATGAGAGCTAGTGTGCAATAAAATTCATTTTTGGATAGCTGAGTATTAAAATAGCCTTTGTATTGGGTTTATATGAACATCAAGAGTATGTAATGTATGTAATATAGGCTGTTTTCTGTATGACAGTCCGTATTTGCATGTCCCTACCATACATCATTTTACATTGGTCCGGCAATTATTGTAATGTTTTTTTCCAACTTTTTATCGCACGAACTTTGTGATTGGATTTTACGAAAAAATGAGGCGAAAGACACCCATTTTTTATTTGATCATTAGGAAGATTTATGAAAACAGTTTCTAAAAAGGTATTACTCAAAGGCATTGAAATTCTAGTTTGATCCAAATTTTGGGGGGATATGTGACATGTCCACCCCCCTTTTTGCAATATTTTATGGTAAATAAATGCAGAATGTTGCCATGGATACACATAAAAGGAATTAATTTTCACTCTTTTAACTTTTAAAAATCAAATCTATGGAATATACTGATTACATACATATGCACATGTACAACACAAACAGTTAGGTTAATGTATTAGAAATCCAGGAATAGGAGATGATAAAACATTTTGTGGCTCATTTTTAATTTTATTTTTTAACTGTGGAGTGCTACCTAACAAGTTTTTCTCATAGTTTACCTCATTTTTTCTTATGTTATGTTGAATGCTGTGCCAAGTTGAAAAGAGATAGCGTTCGATCTTTATGCGCCTGTCTCAAGTCAGGATTTTGAATTCCGATGTTGTACTTATTCGCTGTCTGTTATATTTCAATTTCTTTGGATTGTTGCATATTTTCTTTTATGTCAGGAGCCTCAAGATTGATTATGCAGTATGTTTTTTTCCTCATTTTTGAAGGTCGTATAGAGACATATATAAGTTGGTCACTTTCACGTCATTTGAGTTATGATGAAAAGTTTTCTCGATGGTAATCGTACAGGTACCACATCTCAATATTTGTATAATGTTCCTATTGAATAGAAATTTTTACATCATTGGAGCTAATCGTCATGGGGGTCTTGTTGCATAGCGAGCTAGAATCAAGGTGAGAAATCGATCTCAGTCGGTCAAACTTTAGATTTAAAATTGTATGTGCGGATCAGCACGCGGCATTTGAGAGATGGAGTAAAGCCTGACCGGTTTGGAGTTCGAATAATGTAACTCAGAGAGAGAAACTACCATTACTAAAAATCAAAGCACATTGAGCTGTCAAGTGCAGAATAACAGTATGATCCTTTATTGTTTTGAACGGCTTTATATGAAACACTTTTTTAGTGGGGAAAAAAGGGGAGGACCTTTTGCACATCTATAAATGATAAAATGTGTGTAATTATATAAAGATGTACTTGTTAAACTGTCGCTGCATATTTGAGTGTCCGTCCCTAGACTCTGTTACCTCATTAGCACAGGATCTTTTCTACAAGTCAGATATATAGCCCGCATCGTGTACACCCGCTTCTAAAACAACCTGGTACAACCTCTATCAAACACCCACATAGAAATAATACAAGAAGACAATTGAACAAACTTGTTTTTAACTTTAAAAACAGAAGTTTTATATAGCATATAGAAACCGTCATTTATTTTTTTTTTATAATTTAGACACGAATTATTCATGTGACTGGATCATATTCAGATACAATAAAAATAAAAATAAAACAACGTTGAGATTTCAAAAACATACACAAAAGAATTTAGAGTGGGAATCCTAGATGTGACGAAAACGAGACAAAATGTAAGCAACAATCTAGAAAAAAAAAAAAGAACAGAATTTGGCAATTTCTACATTACACGTCTCCGAAACAGACAATTTATAGTAAAGACAACAAACACGGAGTAGAGTTGTCACCCTACAAGTACTATATATATATATACCATAATTCTTACGAGTTAACGTAGTTAAACAAACGAATCCGAAGGATGAGTTTGATTAAATATGTTAATGAGTAAAACTCATGGTATATAAAATTTGTAATATAAATAAAATGATTGACAGCTAGAAGACCTTGAACTAACATTGGAAAATGATCACGTTACAGTTTTATCCAATGAATTAAATTGAAGCTCGCGCAAGTCACTGTTGCGCCTCGTGTGTGCGTATTTCATTTAATAGTGCCCCAGAATTTTCATTAAGTAAAGAAAATGTCGGATTTTCCCGATTTTTTTATAACTTAGCTTACTTGTTTAAACAACTAAGCTTACTCGTTTAATCAACTTAGCTAACTTGTTATAACGAGTTAGATTAGGTAAGTCGCTATAACAAGTTAGCTAAGTCGTTTTAACAAGTAAGCTAAGTCGTTTTTACGAGCTAGCTAACTTGTTTAAACGACTTAGCTTATAACGAGTTAACTAAGTTGTTATAACGAGTTAAATAAGCTAAGGCGTTATAACAAGTTAGCTAAGTTGTTTAAACAAGTTAGCTAAGTCGCTGTATAGTCTATGGTAAGTATATAAATTTGACAGTTATCACATATTGCAGAAAAAATTTACATTCTACGTCCATACACAACACGGAGACATATGAAATTGAAATTTGGCATGAAAGTTGGTTCATTGATTTTATATTCTCTGATACATGTTGAATAATTGAATAAAGATAAAAAAAAAAATTTAAAATTAAAAAAAAAATGAGAAGATAATGCTTAACCCAGACAGCGGTATATCAGTATGACAGCAAGCCGGACATCGACTACACCAGCACAATTTTTAAGGACGGATAGACTATCTTTTTTTTTAATTAGTTTAAGTCATTCTCAAGGATGTTTTCTGTTCTTGTAACATGTATTGGCTTATAAAAAAGAAGATGTGGTATGATTGCCAATGAGACAACTATCCATAAAAGACCAAAATGACACAGACATTTACAACTATAGGTCACCGTACGGCCTTCAACAATGAGCAAAGCCCATACCGCATAGTGAGCTATTATAAAAGGCCCCGATAAGACAATGTAAAACAATTCAAACTAGAAAACTAACGGCCTTATTTATGTAAAAAAATGAAGTCTTAGATATTCGAAATCCTTTTATTCATGTAGTGCATTTTAAAACTTTGTCCGCTTACTAAATTAGTTACTGTACATCAAGGATATATATAATAAACGTCCTTGCTGTATATATAAAAACATCATCAAGTTCTTGTTATTTTTTTCGTAGTTTTTGACATAATAAGGGTTCCGATGTTAAATGTATGAAAAATCTAGAAAACTAGTTTTTGCCAAATTTTCAGTAACTTGTATCTTTAATAAAAAAACAAGGACACGCACCTATAATTTTTATCTGATTATTTATGATAATATTCAATAATTTAATTTTGAATGTAACGCGTCTTCTGATTGGCTGACATTCTTTTGTTGTCAGCCCATAGACATAATTTAGTCATGTGATCGTGACGTCATCAATGCTTTTTTCATGGTTTTCTACGGTTTCAAATG
Source organism: Mytilus galloprovincialis (assembly GCF_965363235.1). Lineage (NCBI taxonomy): Eukaryota > Metazoa > Mollusca > Bivalvia > Mytilida > Mytilidae > Mytilus > Mytilus galloprovincialis. The sequence goes on along the minus strand of NC_134838.1, from coordinate 67,074,300 downwards.
GAATTTAAAATTAAATTATAAGAAATGACTGTAATATAATGAACTATCAATATAACACCGTCTTATTTTAATACATACAGGCGATTGTCCTTAATCAATAAGTAATCCAAGAAAAGACGTGCGGGGATGTTGGGCCACACTATAGATATTATTAACAGTGTTATAACCAGTTGTTCTAATCCAGGCATGTTCATCTTTATTCATTCTACAGAAAGCTGTCATTGAAGCAGACGAAAACGCACCGACATCAACTTCTCTCTCCCCTGTAGAACTTATAACTTGTTCTTCAACTACTAACTCGGTTATTATGTAATTGGCATTCACTGTGCAAATCGTCCATGAAAACATATAGATTCCATCCCTCGGAGCTACAAATATTCCATCATTGTTATTGTAATGTCCGCCTTCGTTGATGATGACGGTCTCAAATACAACCGTAGAATGTTTATTCAATGTAAAATCGCTCTGTTTTATAATTGCATAAAACAATTCTGGTTGTCTTTTTGCTGAAATACAAATGAATTTCAATTACGAGAAAAAATCAAGATTTCTAATTTAAAGGTGAACTTTCCAGGGAAATAGGTGTAGATAATGATAAGATATTAAATTCTAAAAACTTCTGACGTTTTTTGATCGATTAGAATTTAGAATGGAAATAGGGAATATGCCAAAGAGACAACAATCTGAGCGAAAAGCAAAGAAAAAAAAAAAAAAAAAAAAAAAAAAAACCAGCCGAAGGCTGCCAATGAGTCTTCAACTCAGAGCGAGCATCTCGCACCTGGTAACGTGCTTCTGCTGGTCCCTAAACAGAAATTGGTACTAGCTCAGAGAAAATGAATGTCATACTTAACTCCTAAACAAACAAATTAACTAAAATTAAAAAGCATACAAGATTAACAAAGGCCAGAGGCCCCGACTTGGGACAGGCGCAAAAATGCGGCGGGGTTAAACTTGTTTTGTTAAATCTCAACCCTCCCCTACACCTCTAGCCAATGTAGAATATAGAAACACATAACGAAACAAGTAGTAGAGACGGTTCAGTTTTAGGCACCCCAAAAACGCAGGGCGAGAGGGCGCTGACGTCATATGCCCATGCCCCGCCTCCAATATTATATATGGGCATATACTAACCCTAATGACGTCAGCGGAAGTAAGGAAGATGAATCACGACGGATGGACGCCGGTCAGATTTGGTCATGACGCAACCATGAGTCATCAGGATCCAAGATCGGGGCATGACTCACTACATGAGTAATCAGGATGCAAGATCAGGGCATGACTCACTACATGACAATACCATGATGTACGTATGAAAATTCGAGAAGTATTTTTTCTGTTCGTTATGATATTTATTTTTTAATCTAAATAGTCAGGGGAAAAAGTACTTTTCGAAGTTACACCCTTGTTTGTTTTCGTCGGAGGTATTGCCCAGAGATGACCTTTTACAGTGCAATCCATTTACCACTAATTGTCTACATATAAGATAACAATTCCAGATAAACTCGAAACGTAATTACCTATGAAAAGATTGACCAGCAATCGTGGTCACCGAGTGTTCTAATCATAGTATGATATGACCATATAAGGAAAACATGTCCAAATAAGGTCAACACTTTATTTTCACTCAGAAACCGAGATAAACGCACATGACCATATAAGGAAATAACTCAGAGTATCAAATGACCATATTAGGAAAATGTCCAAATAAGGTCAACACTTTATTTTCACTCGAAAATCAAAATAAACACACATGTCCATATATGGAAGTATGATATGACCATATAAGGAAAATATGTTCAGACAATGTATGTCATTCAAAAATCAACCTCTCGAAAGCGATGGAGAGGTGAGGCAACTCGGGAAATGGGAGATAACTCTAGACGAACCGACATTGGTCTAGCATATCATTCTGTTTAATCATACATAGGAAGGAGTGATGTATGGCGTCCACAATAACGACGTGTCCAGTTTTAAACGTTTATTTATTCACAAACAAATTCATTGGTAAATGTTTTTCAATTCGGATTCGATCGTCTTTGGGTCTCGGGCGGTGAGTTCGTTCACGATATCTTCCAGTGTGAAGTTCTTGTGTCTGTATTTGACGAAATGTATGCAGTACAATCCACAACTCTCGCCGTCTTCGGGCTGCACTCGCACACGACTGAACTTGTATCGGGGTCCGTTGGCGACCAACACGTCTATGAAGCGAGATCGATACTTTTCTGGCGCTCGACCGAACGAATCGAAAAATTCGACGGGTCCCTCTCGCGGGAAGTGGAACGCCACCCAGTGAATGCCCTTTCCGTCGCAGTCGTCCGTGTTGACGACGAAACTGAGGGGTCTGTTCGAGACTTCATCCGGCAGTTCATCGGCACAACACACGGTCGCCGGCAGGTCTTCGAGATAACACTCCAGTTCGTATCCGTAGGTTCCCTCCACGCCGTCGTCTTCCGTTCTGCATCGTTTGGCGGATGGTTCGTCGCCACAGTCCCTCTCTTGATGGATCTCGAGTCCCCGGGCGTGCGCAAATACCAGTCCGCATGCGCGGCAAGCCATCAGGTCCGATTCGCTTCCGACGTCTTCTTCCCCGAATTCCATGGTGTTCGATTCGCTTCTGGTGGAATCGACGTCTTCGTCCTCGGCTTCGGCGTCGTCCTCGCCTCCGCCCAAGACGTCGCTACGTAATCTCAAGTGTTCGGGTGTAGCGGCCTTCAGATCCACCAGAAGGTATCCGAAGGGTCTCCTCGTGGCCTCTCGGAACGTTTGCATCAAGAGGTGTCTCTGACTCGGATACATCTGTCTACCTAGCGTGGCGACGGGCTGGCGATCGACTGGATTGTCGAAGAGGAACAGGTAGTGACAGTTTCTCCTCTGAGTCGGATCCTTCCCGAAATACAGGTTCTGATTCACAGCCACCACCGACAGGTTCCGATGATGCGATCCTTCCGTGAACAAGTCGTTGATGCGACAGTCTTTGGCCGAGGTCGACATCAGGTCGACCAGCACGAGTAAGTTTCTGGTCCGTACATCGAAGAAGTGATCGGCTTCCAACTCGGTCGGGATACCGCGAACGAATTCCACGGTGGGCACCACCGTCTTTCGAATCTCATCGTAGAGGGGTTGCCATCGTCGGTACAGCCAGACGATCCTCTCCGGCACCGGGTTGCACGTGGATCTTCGCAATGCTTCCTTCACGAAAAACGTCTTGCCGCAGGAGGTCGGACCGGAGACGATCATGGTGAACGGGTGTTGAAAACGAAAACTTTCTTGCGTCACATTTTGCGGTGGCGGCGGTGGCGGCGGCGGTGGTGGTACGCCAGTACCATGCTTATTTCGATGATGTCTCAACATGACGTCTCTTCTCGAAAACATTCTTTGACAGCTAGGACACTCCATGTTTATACTTCGATATCGAATGATCCGCTATCCTCTTATAACTTTTTTTCTAAAATGCAGCAAGCAGAATACGTGATCGTCCTTGAATCGACACACTCGTAATCTATCGTCTCTGACGGTGACTTCCAATAGTGTCACCTCGCCTCCCCTCGTCGTGCGGTAGAGTGGTCTCTCGAAGATGACTTCCATCGTCTCGTCCCGTCGTACTGTTACGGATTGTAGTAGTGGTAGATACGTGTCTCTGACGTAAGATTCATCCCTTACCAGATCGCAACACACGTACATCCTCTGCGTAGACGTTTCAAAAGTCGGTACAAAGGTCATCTCCAACAGAGCACACTCCCACGTTCCTTTCATTAAGTGTGATCTAGGTAAACGTATTTTGAACTGTCCTCCCCTATTCTGGGGGAAAAGTTGGAGCGAGTCTCCACTATTGACGAATAAGTAAAACTCGTCCATGGTTTTGATTAAGCATTCGATCCTCTTCCTCTTATAACCATCGCCGCCGCCGCCGCCGCCACCGCAAAATGCGACGCAAGAAAGTTTTCGTTTTCAACACCCGTTCACCATGATCGTCTCCGGTCCGACCTCCTGCGGCAAGACGTTTTTCGTGAAGGAAGCATTGCGAAGATCCACGTGCAACCCGGTGCCGGAGAGGATCGTCTGGCTGTACCGACGATGGCAACCCCTCTACGACGAGATTCGAAAGACGGTGGTGCCCACCGTGGAATTCGTTCGCGGTATCCCGACCGAGTTGGAAGCCGATCACTTCTTCGATGCACGGACCAGAAACTTAGGTAGCAATACACAGTTAGGAAAAAAACTTAAAATTGACACTCATAATTTTTAAACACCCTCTTTCCCCTCCTGTCTAACAAAGAAGGCTTTATATGTGTGTTATGCATGTATATACTTATAGAAAGAGAATCTTCCATAGATTTGATTTCTAATGGTCATAAGGGTGAAATATAATCCCTCTTGGGTGTAACCATGGCAACAAACTGCATTTCTTAGATACAAAATATAGCAAAAAAGGGGGGTGAACATGTCACAAAAGTCTCCAAAATTTGGTCTAAAGGAAAATTTCAATCAATTACAGTAATACCTTTCCTGAATCCATAGGTTTATATCTATCAAGTGGTCCCAAAAAAATCATATGCTTATCTGCTCGTTTTTCCATAAAATTGAATTGAAAAGATCGAGCGCAAAATCTTTGTTGATAAACACTACAATAATGTATGGACCTATGAACGGTACGGATAGGAAAATACGGACTGTCAATCATATAAATGGCCTATAAAACATGTTAAAAACAATCTAAATGTTCATATAAACCCACTAAGAAGGCTATATTATTCTTTAATTATCTAAAAATCAATTTTATTGTACAAAAACTTTCATATTTAAAAAATTCACAGGGGCCATAATGCGAAACTAAACTTCTAACTGTGTATTGCTACCTTACTCGTGCTGGTCGACCTGATGTCGACCTCGGCCAAAGACCGTCGCATCAACGACTTGTTCACGGAAGGATCGCATCATCGGAACCTGTCGGTGGTGGCTGTGAATCAACCTGTATTTCGGGAAGGATCCGACTCAGAGGAGAAACTGTCACTACCTGGTCCTCTTCGACAATCCAGTCGATCGCCAGCCCGTCGCCACGCTAGGTAGACAGATGTATCCGAGTCAGAGACACCTCTTGATGCAAACGTTCCGAGAGGCCACGAGGAGACCCTTCGGATACCTTCTGGTGGATCTGAAGGCCGCTACACCCGATCACTTGAGATTACGTAGCGACGTCTTAGGCAGAGGCGAGGACGACGCCGAAGCCGAGGACGAAGACGTCGATTCCACCGGAAGCGAATCGAACACCATGGAATTCGGGGAAGAAGACGTCGGAAGCGAATCGGACCTGATGGCTTGCCGCGCATGCGGACTGGTATTTGCGCACGCCCGGGGACTCGAGATCCATCAAGAGAGGGACTGTGGCGACGAACCATCCGCCAAATGATGCAGAACGGAAGACGACGGCGTGGAGGGAACCTACGGATACGAACTGGAGTGTTATCTCGAAGACCTGCCGGCGACCGTGTGTTGTGCCGATGAACTGCCGGATGAAGTCTCGAACAGGCCCCTCAGTTTCGTCGTCAACACGGACGACTGCGACGGAAAGGGCATTCACTGTGTGGCGTTCCACTTCCCGCGAGAGGGACCCGTCGAATTTTTCGATTCGTTCGGTCGAGCGCTAGAAAAGTATCGATCTCGCTTCAGAGACGTGTTGGTCGCCAACGGACCCCGATACAAGTTCAGTCGTGTGCGAGTGCAGCCCGAAGACGGCGAGAGTTGTGGATTGTACAGCATACATTTCGTCAAATACAGACACAAGAACTTCACACTGGAAGATATCGTGAACGAACTCACCGCCCGAGACCCAAAGACGATCGAATCCGAATTGAAAAACATTTACCAATGAATTTGTTTGTGAATAAATAAACGTTTAAAACTAGACACGTCGTTATTGTGGACGCCATACATCACTCCTTCCTATATATGATTAAACAGAATGATATGCTAGACCAATGTCGGTTCGTCTAGAGTTATCTCCCATTTCCCGAGTTGCCTCCCCTCTCCATCGCTTTCGAGAGGTTGATTTTTGAATGACATACATTGTCTGAACATATTTTCCTTATATGGTCATATCATACTTCCATATATGGACATGTAAGTTTATTTCGATTTTCGAGTGAAAATAAAGTGTTGACCTTATTTGGACATATTTTCCTAATATGGTCATTTGATACTCTGAGTTATTTCCTTATATGGTCATGTGCGTTTATCTCGGTTTCTGAGTGTAAATAAAGTGTTGACCTTATTTGGACATGTTTTCCTTATATGGTCATATCATACTATGATTAGAACACACGGTGACCACGATTGCTGGTCAATCTTTTCATAGGTTATTACGTTTCGAGTTTATCTGGAATTGTTATCTTATATGTAGACAATTAGTGGTAAATGGATTGCACTGTAAAAGGTCATCTCTGGGCAATACCTCCGACGAAAACAAACAAGGGTGTAACTTCGAAAAGTACTTTTTCCCCTGACTATTTAGATTAAAAAATAAATATCATAACGAACAGAAGAAATACTTCTCGAATTTTCATACGTACATCATGGTATTATCATGTAGTGAGTCATGCCCTGATCTTGCATCCTGATTACTCATGTAGTGAGTCATGCCCCAACCTTGGATCCTGATGACTCATGGTTGCGTCATGACCAAATCTGACCGGCGTCCATCCGTCGTGATTCATCTTCCTTACTTCCGCTGACGTCATTAGGGTTAGTATATGCCCATATATAATATTGGAGGCGGGGCATGGGCATATGACGTCAGCGCCCTCTCGCCCTGCGTTTTTGGGGTGCCTAAAACTGAACCGTCTCTACTACTGATATACGCACAGTAAAACTCAGTTTAAAAGAAGTCCAAGTCCGATGTCAGACTAACAAAGGCCAGAAGTTCAATGGCATAACAATCATGCATGTTGACGACATACGCACATAATCATTAAACACAAGAAGAAGATCTTACTATATACTGGTCGACCGAGATGACGAACGGTAAATCTGAGCCCTCGTTTGACGATTTACGATATTTTGAAACGGACAAAGGTCGCCTTGAAAAATGCCCCCTACAGCAATTCAGAGAGCGTGAAATTTTCTAAACGAGGCATCGAATTAAACGTACTTATTTGGTTAGAACGTGGCAGCATGTGGAACAATCAGAGTGGCTGCATCTTTAACCACCAGACAGATACAACAAACCAAAATTCTCTTTTAACAATCTCGGTTGACCAAATAAACATAGACATACATGAAGGGGGTTCAAAAGAAACTTTAGCTATGGGTTTTCTTTCTGAACATGAGACGTCCAGGTACATTGTAACCATATTTCTTAAACCTAGTCAGCCTTAAAAGTTGCCAAGTCGCCTTCTACAGATAAGATAATCTTCTAAATATAATGAGTGGTGACCAAATACAGTTTTTCGAAAATTTTCGTTGCGAAAAAGAGACTTCTTTCATTGGGCGTCATTTTGAAAAAGATAAAAAAAAAATTGTCACATTAGCAATCATGCCACATCTTACTCGAATATTTATTCCGTGATTTCAAAATACGTATATTCAAAGAGTAACGAGCAATGTACTTGAATTTGTTTCAATAATAGGGTCAAAGTCTAGAATTAGATTGATTGATTGTTGGTTGCTTAATGTCTAGTGGCAAATATTTCTTGCATGTTTAAGACAATTTAAAATAAGACAAACCAGAGGAAATTAGAAAAGTAAACTGATTTTTATACATCAAATTAGTTTCATTAATCTACTTGTATATATAAAAAAGAAGATGTGGTATGATTGCCAATGAGACAACTATCCACACAAGACCAAAATGACACAGACAGTAACAACTATAGGTCACTGTACGGCCTTCAACAATGAGCAAAGCCCATACCGCATAGTCAGCTATAAAAGGCCCCGATAAGACAATGTTACAATTCAAACGAGAAAACTAACAGCCTTATTTATGTTAAAAAAATGATTGTTCTTTCGATTCCACATGCTGTTTACGACATGCACATGTTGGTGTTGAATGTATTTTTATACAAATATTACAAAACACTATTTATAGTTTTCAGAAAAATCATATTACTATAATTGATTGAAAGTTATCCTAAAATGTTCGAGACCAAAAATTATTTTTTTGTCAAAATTTTTGGGTGTGAATGAAATCGGTTGCGTTTTGAAATAGCTCTCTTTATGTCTTTAAAACTTACTTTCATTTTCTAACACAGACATTTTGGCTTCCAATAATTCCAGTCGCCTATTCATCGAATCTTCATCTAATAATGTTATATTTTGTATTGACTTTGAAAAAGTTAGTCCAGTAATATTCAAGACAATAGATAAAAGAATGAAATAATTCATTTCCAGTTTAAACATAAAACGATAATGAAAAGTTACGAATTACAATAAAAAGTCAAACTGATCAGCCAGCGAATGCAACAAATATTTAATATACATGATATACGAGGATAGTTGTTATGTTATATCTACACATGGTGTTTTCCCGCCTTTAAAGGTTTGGTGAAATATAACTCCAAACAATTTGTTTGCGTGCTTAAGACAGGAATCTTGAAGTTATTTTGAAAAAAAAAAGCAACTAAAAACCTACAACATAGTTATTATAAACAGATGGCGTAACTTGAATATTAAGAATTTAATTATTCAATCGCTTTAATAGCTGATAGCAAGTTTCTCAACACTTACACTTTGCTAATAGCATACAAACAGATCGAACATATGGAATACTAAAGTAATTGGGTACATGTGAACATAATAGATGCGATTGTGAATTTAATTCAAATACAAGCATCCTCTTTTCGAACCACTAAGAAAGAAACAAAAGGCTCCATAAACCCATTATATCCTGATAAAAATATTTTTCCAGAAATTCAGTTTTTTACAGAGGACGGACAAATTTTTTGAAAATCACTAAAACATCATTATTTAAACATAACTTCAAGTGAAACATTTATAGACCTCGGAATTATCTTAGATCTGACATTTATAGCTTGCTATGTGGTATCAGTTTTGCTCATTATTGACGGCCATGTGGTGACTTATAGTTGCTTACCTTGAGTTCTACGTCATTTTGTTTCATACCAAATTATTTTTTGTGTGATTTGAGTTATCTCGCTTTCAATATTTCAAATGATGCTTGCACAAACTAAATGTGTACAATTAAAGTCATGACATGAAGGACACATTGAAAGTTTTGGATCTGATCGAACTGCCACTTTGCGAAAATGCCGTGATTGTTTCTTAATGATTATTGTATAAAAATATGATCATCCCTTGATCTCCTTCAAACCGGCAGTAAAACTGTCCCCAAAAACCTATTGAACGATATGAAGAGAAAATTAGGAAAAACTTTAAACTATACTCCAACTGGTCCAGTATTTTTTTTCAGACTATGGACAACTTCTTTGAAATCCACCAAAACTTCACTGTTTATAAATAACCTCAAGTAAACATGGCAAGGCAAGAAATTCAAAAACCTTGGAATTATCGTACAGCTGTCATTTGCAGCATGGCATTAGTTTTGTTAACAAATATAGACACTTTGAAATGAAACCTTCTCTCTCTATAAAAAAACGTATCGCACGGTGGCATGACTAATAAAAATTGAGTGAAAAAGAACCAAAAAAATCATCCATAAGCAAAATAATTAAAAAATGACAATCAAAAGCGTAAAGAGTTACATGTATGCAAATAGTGTATATAACTTACATACTCTGATTATAACCAAACCGACTAGATACACTACAAATAAGAAATGAATCATTGAACACAATTTTGGCAATTCTAAACGCTTGCGTAACTAGACAAACACCTAGTGAGAGCCCCCTCCCCCCCAAAAAAAGGAAATAAAAAAATGTGTATTCTTATTTTTAATTAGATGGGCTTTCAAAACCCACATCATCATCGATCCCACATATATATATAACACCAGAATGTTTATTAATATATCAAAGGACATAATTTGCAATGTAAACCAATTATACATCATACAAAAATATATAGAAGCATAATACAGTATCTCAGTTTGAATAAAATAAACTCTCCATACTTGGTAACTTGTTAAACAAATTTATTTGGCAAGACTCAAACTAGCACCCTCTCACTAGCAGCCACTCCGCTAGCAGCATATTATGCCATGCAGGCGTGGACATCGTCGGATTTTGAAATTAGAAAATGCTTCTTTTTTAAAACTATTCTGGATGAACGAGGAATCCTAGAAAAGAAGTGCGGGCGTATGTATCTTTACTATGAATAAAATTATCAGTACTCCAACCAGTTGTTCTAATCCAGGCATGGTCGTCTTTATTCATTCTACAGAAAGCTGTCATGGACGCAGATGTATAAGATCCAGAATCCACTTCTCTCTCTCCAGTAGAGCTTATAAAGCTTATAACGTTCACTTCAACTACTAACTCGGTTAATATGTAGGCACTATTTACTGTGGAAACTGTCCATGAAAACATATAAATCCCATCTCTGGGAGCTACAAATATTCCATCATTATTGTTGTAATGCCCCCCTTCGTTGATGATGACGGTCTCAAACACAACTGTAGAATGTTTGTTCAGGCTAAATTCGCTCTGTTTTATAATTGCATAAAACAATACGGGTTGTTTTTCTCCTGAAACATAAATGAGTTTGACTAAAAAAATAGAATAAAGTTTTAGTGAAATACAGTTCTTAGAGATTGTCTATCTTTTCAAGATAAATTTTCTAGTAAATTTTTACACTCTTCAATTTTCATATGAAAATAGGTGTGAATAAGCTTGAGCACTTTTTTGTTTTTGATTGATTGTGCTTTTTTGGGTTTTTTAACGTTCAACAGCAAAACACTCATGCATATTTAGGACGTACACAAATTAACATTTAATACAAAAAATAGGTTTTGCAAGGTACTGGTCGACCTAGATGAAGGGCGGAACATTTGGAATGCCTATAGAAAATTAAGGAAATGTTAGATATGGACAAATTTGGATTTGAAACAGGCCACCTACAGTTATTCAGAGAGTGTGGCTATCACTTCACGAGGCATCGAATTAAACGTCCCTATTCTGACCAGACATGGCTACATCACGCACTGCCAAACATATGTAACAGGAAAGTTTTCCCTTTGAACCCCCTCGATTGACGGAATAAGCAAAACAATACATTGAGGAGATTCAAAAGCAGGTCTTGCCAGGCACCACTTTCGAAATAACGGGGGTTATCGTCTGTTCACGTCCTGGTAACCATATGTCTATACCTAAGTCATCCCGTTGGGTTGGTACTTGACAATCATCAGATAAGATGATCTTCAGTGTAATTAAAGCGAGTGATTAATTTTCCATACAATATCTTAATAAATAAAATCGGTGAGAATGGAAATGGGGAATTTGTCAAAGAGACAACAACCCAACCAAAGAACAGAAAACAGCCGAAATATACCAATGTGTCTTCAACACAGCGAGAAACTCCCGCACCTGGTGGTGGGCCTCAGCTGGCCCCTAAATAAAATTGTTCAGTGAAAATAGACGTCACACTTGTAACCTCTAAAAACATATAAATGAACTAAAATTAAAAACATACAAGACTAACAAAGTCCAGAGGCCCCTGACTTGGGACGGGCGCAAAAATGCGTCGGGGTTAAATATGTTTTGTGAGATCTCACCCATCCCCCTATACATATACCTCTAGTCAATGTGGAATAAAAAACCACATAGCAATACGCACAGTAAAACTCAGAAGAAGTCCGAGTCCAATGTCAGTATAGGTAACAAAAGAAATTAATCAAAATGACAATAATATATAATTGAACAAAGGACTACTAGCAGTTACTGACATGCCAGATCCAGACATCATTTAAACTGATTGAAAGAGTATGTCTGCATCATATGAAAATCAAGTACAATCCCTCCTGTTAGAGGTTTAGTACCATACCATCATAAGATATATGAAAAGAACATAACCCGTATCATGCCAACAACTGGTTTTAGAATAAATGTGTTTATTTCCAATACAAAGACCCTATGAGTGACTCAATATTAATACAAAAATATGTAACGCATAATGACTTGACAGCAGTATCGTAACTATATCCTTTCCGAATATGTATGTTTAAAAGTTTTATTAGCCTATGAGGTGAATGTCGATTTCATTGTGCTTTGTAAAGAATGTTATCATAAAATACTTGATGTGGAATACCTGAACGTATAAGATTTCTGCATGTTGATTTATATTTACAAATGATGTCCTTGTACCGATGATAAAATTTAGTTAATGTTTTGACTAGTTTGTGATATAGACAACCCTGGTGTAATAATTTTTCAGTATGACAGAGATTTATTTCGTTGAAATGAAACACGTTGTTACATACACGAGCGAATGGAACAAGTTGGGATATATAAACAGAGTCTAGTCAAAATAGCGTTTGACCTAGAAAAAAAATGGCAACAGAATTTGTTTTCGTATGTTTCAATTCTAAAAGGCCTTTCTTTGTAACATACTAAAAGTCTACCAAGATTTCTGTGTGGGAAATTGATTTTTTTTTTGGTGAAAAATAGCAAAATATATAGTGAAAAACTGGGAAGAGCTTATTAAACATTTATTTTAGAAGATACTCTTTTCAAACCAAAAGTTTTACAACAGTTTATACAGTGTTTATGAAATGAAATAAATGAAAAAAAAATATTTTTATTTTATAAAAGTGATATTTTGGGTAAAAACATCAGATTTTTGTTGGAATTTGAGATTCAAAAAGCGTGAGTTGATTACAAAAACAGACAGGAAAAAATATAAAAGTAATAGAATTACAGAGTTCAGACTATGGTTGGGAAATCAAAAGTAGATTTTTTTTACGGAACTTCCTCCTGCACCTGATAAACATCTTAACACTATTAGATACAAATGTCAACAAAAGTGCGTCCCCAAATGATGTGTCTGTAGAAAAAATGGTATTCAGTTGAAGGTAGGATGCGGTGATGTCATGGTTTGAATTGTTTTAATTTTGTTCCCATTGCTGAGACTGGTTTCACTGATGAATAGATTTTTGTTGTATACAGAAAACTATGTAATAATCTTAAAAAAAATGTTTCCGTGTATTATGTCATTTTCTTTTTTATCATCATCCGTTTTGGTCAATTATAATTTTTACCTCTCATTATGCATGGTCAACAAATCTTCGATTTTCGCTTAAAATATCTTGGTGGTTAAAATAGTATGAATTAAAGCATTGCACTTTTTTTATATATAAAGAATATAAACTGATTTTAATCAACATCTTAATTGATTTTCTGTCAAATTATAAATTTTATCAGTTTTTTGCAGTTTTTGACGATTTTTACCAAATTTAGCCTTTTTAACCCAGAATCAGTTATTTTCAATTATATTAAGATTAGCATTTTTTTATTTTGGAATGATTTAAAACTCCAAATGGGTGTTTTTCAAGTTTTTAACAATTTTTGGATGATTTAGCAATATTTTACCCAAAAACACCATTTATCCAATAAAGAATTGCTGTAAAGTTTTGAAATTATTAAAACAAAAGTTTTTGTCTTTTTTAAAACATCAAATGAACTTCTATTACAATTTTTTTATACTTTTCCTGTCTGTTTTTATAATCAACTCACGCTTTGTGATTCTTAAATTCCAACAAAAATCTGATGTTTTCACCAAAAATTTCATGTTTATAATATAACGACATTTTTTTTAAATATGTCATTTCATGAAGACAGTATAAACTGTTGTAAAACTTTTGATTTGAAAAGATTATCTACTAAAATAAAGGTTAAACAAGCTTTTTCCAGTTTTTCACTATATTTGACAAATGTTGCTATTTTTCTCCCAAAAATCTATGTTCCCTCTTAGATATCTTGGTAGACTTTTAGTATGTTACAAAGAAAGCCTTTAAGTATTGAAAAATACCAAAACAAATTCTGTTGCAATTTTTTTGAGGTTGGCCACATTTTTCATCTATTTTGACTAGACTAACACCATAAGATGGCGACAAGGGAACGTAGTTGTGGATATTAAAGATTAACATTGTTCATGTTCGTTGTAAATAGGAAAACATATAACACAAACTATGGTCTTGAGCATCAATTCAATGAATAAAAAAGTATATTTAGTATTACTTACTTTCATTTTCTAACACAGTGAGTTTGGTTTCCAAAATTTCCAGTCGACTTGTTATTGAGTCTTCGTCCAATGATGTAATATTCTGTATCGATTTTGAATATATTTGTTCGGTAATACTTAGTACAAAAAATAAAACAATGAAATATTTCACATTCATTATTGCTGCACAAAACTACTGAAATGATAATGAAGCCTCATGGGCAACAAAAAGAAGACCAATAAACCAGCAAGCACACACATACACACACACACACCAAATAATATACACCAATGGATTGATTTAATAGTGTTTTTTCTGCCTAAATAAGGTTTATGGAAATTTAACACTTACGATTCGTAAACATGGCAGATTTTTTTGTGGTAAAAACTGAAAAAAAACTATAATATATGAGAAAAGAAAGATAAGTTAATCAGATAATAAAATAGTATATTATTCTAATTTCTTTCTAATCCAAGATTGTATGTTTATGATATAAAACAGCTTTGTTTTCAACTTACGCTTCAAAAATTAAATAAGAAAAACAAAACATCTGGAATAATAGGGCTGCATCGATATCCGCCTTCAAATATTTCTAAAACAAGAATGTGTCCCAAGTACACGGATGCCCCATCCGCACTTTCATTTTCTATGTTCAGTGGACCGTGAAAATGGGATAAAATCTATAATTTGGCATTACAATTAGAAAGATCATAACATGGGGAACACGTTTATTAAGATTCAAGACGAACGGACGGACGAACAAACGGACGAACGAACGGACGCAAAGACCAGAAAACATAATGCCCATAAAAGGGCATAGAAATACATCATAAAATGTTACTGGCATTTGTAACAATGTACAACTAACCCCTCCCAAACAGCATCAACCCCATTATTTTTGGAGACAAAATGGAGACATATATATCTTACTTAAATAAATATATATTATTTCAATAGGGAGCCCTTATGGGGGATACAGATTATACATGAAAAGAAAAAGAAAAAAAGAAAAAAAAGATAGCAATTGTAATATAAACTGACACATGTTAATATGTGAACACTAATTACTAGCTGTATATAACATATTCAAGGATTATAGTATCATAGTTCGGATACATGGTATGATGTTAATACACACTTTTACAAACATAATATATGAACAGATTATATACTGAGGAATGCTTTTTGGTCTTATTTCATAGCTAGTCTGCATAAAATTTGAAACCATACATAGCATTGTTTTGTTTTCCTTTTTCAAGACTTAATAAAACTTTTCCCAATTGTATAAACATCTGTTTATTACTGACTCTCTTTTTTGACCTAAACGCTCTTTTCATAGACTGAAATAATTGCCGCTTAAATACACACACACAAAATTGACAAACGACTTCGTCTAGATTATCGGCTAAAATTCACGTAAAATGGTGTGATTTGAGTTGAGTGGTCTCTCTTACAATACCAACTGTCGAGGATTCGCTCAGAGAAGAGAAAATATAAACTCTTACCTCGTAATTGTTATAGAATAATCATATATGTTTTTTTTTTTTAACTTTGGTTCACTTTTATGGTATGGAGTTCAGTGTGGCGTCCATTTTGCTTAACTAGTAAACATTATTGTTAAGGGGCCAGCTGAAACCCCAATCCGGGTGGTAGATTTTTATGCTGCGTTGATCATGAAGAACCATTTGAGGCCTTGAGCTACTTCCAGTTCTCATTCTCTATTCTATATGCAAGTTTTTCTGCTTGATGGCCCGTTGACCTGAACTCCTGAAGCCGTTCTAGCCAAGAGGGTCACGTTGTGCAGTTTAACTGGCATATATACCGAATTTATTATTCAGTACATGTTCTATACACGTTTGAATTCTGGTTTCTTGTTCGCTTTTGTGTCTTTTTACAACAACAATTCCATTGCTTGGGTTAAACTTTACTTTAAAGCTTGTTTTCTAAAGAGTAAAATGTGTTTCTGTTGAGGCTCGTGGCACTATATGTACAGTAGAAGTGATTTTCACTAGTAATTTGTGTATGATTTTATACGTGTATATGACTTTCATGCGAAGCACTATCTACTTGTTCCGTAAAATTTTTTAAATGTGAAATAATAATTTTAACTTGCCGTAATGGACACAAATGTTTATGACCAACGAAAAAGGATATTTATTGTTGTTTCTTCCTTGCGGAAAAAAATGAGGTTGGTACATGTAGGTAGCTGATTCAAAAAGTTTTATAATGATTTTTTTTTTAAAAGAGTCAATACGAAATTATTTATATTCAAACGGTGCTTATCCAATAATTTCTCAATATTTATACATTTTGTAGGTACCCAAAGCTAAAAAATGTTCGTAAAACGTGTAAGGGAAGGCATGACATTGGTAATTTGAGTAAGATACGGAGGTATGCAATAGAACTATACAAAATGGCCAAGTGAGGTTTTTTTTTCATAACTTGGCATTCTTAATCCGTCGTCGTCCGTTAACTTTTACAAAAGTTTTCTCCGCCTACTAGGCCAAACTTGAACACAATCATTATTGGAATATCTATATTCCAAATTCACTTAATAGTTAGCAGACTTTTAATTATGCCCTGCAATGACGATTTATTTACCCACGTTTGTGTCTTGGCAGACAAGAGAAAATAGAAACTGCAAACAGCATTATATAATCAACAAAACAAGAGCAAAAAAGAAAGATTTGTATGTGTCAAGACATGTATATAATAATAATTGTATAAAATTGAAAATTTATTTTATTTTTGATATTTAAATTGGATGTAAAATACTTACACCAATTTATTCAATCAATTAGTGATTACTAGCATTCAATAGTATGTCACATTTTGCTAAAACAAAAGTATGTAATTGTTTTGTAATAAGGTGAACGTGGAACAATTTTCGAGCATTTAGGAAGTTCAATGTATGACATAAAGCTGTTGGATTGTAAAAGGAAGTTTGGAATATTGGAATAACTAGTACCAAAGTTTACTACACAAGATGCACATTCCAACAATTGATGCTCAAGGACAAAATAATTTGAAAACCGACTTGCACAAACTTATATGATTAAGAGACTAATACGATTGATTGATTGTTGTTTAACACCACTTTAAGCACTATTGTGATATATTTCGTGGCGGTCAGTCATTTATTGGTAGAGGCAGCCAGAGTGCGCGGTTTCGATTGAGGTAGAATATATATCTGCAATTAGGGGCTGAAGGGTCATAGCATTCCATTCTATTATTCAAAATATCCATTTCATTATTCAAAATTGACTATTTCTCAATGTTCAGGCGTATTCGATATTTAAGTCCTTGGTTACTCCTGTAATATCCGTTGCGGAACATATTGACTATATACCTTTTGCTCCTCTCTTGATAAGCTTTCGATTGAGGTATAATATATATCTGTAATTAGAGGCTGTAGGGTCATAGCAGTCCATTCAATTATTAAAAATATCAATTTCATTATTCAAAATTGACTATTTTTCAATGTTCAGGCGTATTCCGATATTTAAGTCCTTGGTTGCTCCTGTAAAATCCGTTGCGGAACATATTGACTATATACCTTTTGTTCCTCTCTTGATAAGCTTTCGATTGAGGTATAACATATATCTGTTATTAGGGGCTGAAGGGTCATAGCAGTCCATTCCATTATTCAAAATATTCATTTCTGTATTAAAAATTGGCTATTTCTCAATGTTCACGCGTATTTCGATATTTAAGTCCTTCTTTACTCCTCTAATATGCGTTGCGAAACATATTGACTATATAATTTTTGTTTCTCTCTTGATAAGCTTTCGATTGCAGTATAATATATATCTGTAATTAGGGCTGAAGGGTAATAGCAGTCCATTCCATTATTCAAAATATCCATTTCATTATTCAAAATTGGCTATTTCCTCATTTTTACGCATATTGTACCATTTAGGTCCGTTCAATTTGAATAATGAAACATAAACTATTTCATTATTCATTTTTTAATATTGAATAGTGAATAGTGAACTATTTCATTATTCATTATTGAATAATGAATAATGAACTATGGATAATGGATCTACTTCAGCGCGGTAGGAAAGCTGCTGTTCGTACGTTTTGAATGCTGTCACTGCATGACGTCAAGTTGTTTGGCTGATATGGGTGCGTTTTTACATCTTTCATATCGGATTATATGTATCCTTCTATCCACAACAGAATCACATCTAGCGCATCGGAATGATTGCTTGATCATTGTTCAATTTTTTATATCTTTTAAAAAATGTTTATGTCATGACATGACAATTTTGTCATGACATTGTGTATTATTATATCTGTCCTCATTTAAATCTGTTCCGTGTCCAAATCCCTCGTATGGTAGGTGTGCTCGACTCCAATCTTAAGTGACTAGGATCAGTAGCAGCACTAGTAAAAGTTGATTTTATCGTGAATTATAATTGTTGAACTTCGTCTTTGGATTCTATCTTTTAAGGCAAATTATAAGGAAATTAAACAGCGATTGTTAAATAGCTGATTGATGTGTATCCATATCAAGATTTTTTTTTAAAGTCATAATATGTTTCCTTGTATTTTAGCATACTAATAGTTATTTATACAAATGTACTCGATGATATTTCTTTAGAAAAAAATGTACAAACATATTGTCAATCTGTTGTCAGTGTGATCGAGCACAAACTAAAGAATATAAAATCAAATATGGAAAATTATAAAATGTCATTAAGAACATAATATGAGATCACCAGAAGAAGCGTCATGGACTACTGGCAGAACGACCTACTGTGGATTTCAATTTAGTTCAAAACCGACTTAAATATATAGGAACGACGGTTATCGTTTTCATTAACAGACTGAAACTCCGCATCAGTTTTAAAGTATTCATACAATCCTCTACTCCTCTGTGGAGGTCCAGATGTCATATTTACAATGTATTGAAATACCTCATTGATTGTAAATATTTTTAACATTGATGTTCGATATCTAGTTTCATCATTTTAAGGTTTAGTTGTAAATTCAAGTATTTGAATTCCGTTTGCAGGAAAGCCATAATCGTGCATACTCTCCAAAGGCAAGGGTCGACTAGGGTATACCAATATTGCTATCAACTGACCTAACTCATTCGACAGAAACAAATCTGTTTGTTCCTCTGTGCAGGATGTACAATGTATTATATGAATACAGTCAAATCGTTCTAAAATGGGGACATAAAGTCCTATGCATCGTCCAGGGGAATGTCAAACTCGAGTCCGTATATAACCTGCTGCAAGGCAAATCCCTGCTCTATTCATCATACTCCATGGCAGAAGAAATTTCTATCCTTTAAGCCTGTTTGATGCGATTTCCCCCGGGAAAACTGACATATCTTATAACACCGAGAGGGAAAAGTGAGATGCTGCCAATTTTTGAGAGGAAGACACAGTCCAGAAAAAAAATGGCATTTGGAAAACTGGCAGCAGGACACTGGTTTTAATTTGCAGACCACCCGTGATGAATAAGGGTTATGTGGGACTAGTGTAGTGATATGTTAACTCGACAAACTTGCAAAAGTCTGAATATTTTATCTCAAGTTACCTTCACTGTTATCAAGGGAAATTGGGGGCCTTTTAAGTAAATTGCTTTTTCTTGATTTTCTTGATAGTTTTATCTGAGAAACTGGCCTCAATAGCAACACATTTTTTTTTGTTATAGTACGATTACCTACATATACATTTAAGTGCTTGTTTAAAAAACGAGAGAATATACATATAGTCGCTGGGCTTCTAAAATGTTGTAAATTACAAATTTTGCAAGAAAAAAATATCTCACAAACAGGCTCTGAAAATTTTGTCAAAATGCATGCTTCCAAAATGTCGTATGTGAACTTAAAAAGTTTTGCAAATAGCAGTGAAAGAAAAACTTTTACATTTCTGGATTATCCGAGAACTTAAAATTATTTTCACAGAAATAGATAAATGTACAATTATTTCATTCCCAAAGCCACTATTAATACAACGATTTTAAAGTTTTCATACAACATTTTGGAAGCTCACTTTGCAAACAGCTGACATTGGCAATTTTTTATTATGTCTTATTTCAAACGATTTGATTGGTCTAACCTATTTTGTAATACCAAAGATTTCCTCCCGCCCAGATCATTGGTATCAAAAAGTTTTTTTTAACCAAAAAAGTCATATACGACATTTTAGAAGCCCAGCGACGATAAGTGTTTTACAGTTAAATTACTTGTCTACACAACAAAACTAAAGATCTAGCGACATGAACCCATACAAAACCCGGGTGTTTCGGAAGGGTAAAAAGATCCGTTTCGGCTAATGTGCTTTCAAGTAAATATCCGTTTGAAAATTATTATTTGATGGTCACTTATATAACAGTATTGGGTAAAACTGAACTGCTGTTAATGAGCAACATATCGTCGTTTTACGTGACTATAATAGTGTGTACGATATATATATAAAACTTTTCCCATATACGACCTAGTATACTTACAAACATAAGCGTTATGTCAGAGATACTTGTAAAAAAAAAAAATGTTTTGCAATTCCGGCACAGGTGTGGGATTTTTCAGGATTGTACATTTTTCTTAAAGTCGCATGACAATATCTCAATGATCTTTTCCGTCACCGTGTGCAATTCGTCACAAAAAAAGTCATCTTGTTTCTCTATGCACAGGTCATCCGGTACAATGTAACAACCTGTGACAAGATTAATTTCCAATATGAATATTCATAGGCACTGTGATTCACAATATATCATGTCGATTTCATTCACCGATGGTTGACTTCACAAATTTATCAGAAACTAACTTCTTATATAGAAGTACATTAACATAATCCATAATAATAAATTCCTTTCGTAATAATTTTCAATAACAAGTAATTGAACATTCGAAATATTTGAAAATCTTTCACACTTAAGGAGCTGGGATAAAAAAATAATTGTTCTGTATTTTTGTTGTAATCGTTGGCTTCCCTTTTTATTTTTTCACTCTATTCTGTCCTGCCTTTTTTATTAGTTTATCCGGCTTTTTTTTTTAAAGTTGCGCATCCTGCTTTTTGTAAAATTCCATTTTACCTCACCCCCTCTAAAAATCAAATGATATCTCCCTTACTTCAACTATAAAATTGAGAATGAGAATAGGGAATGTGTAAAAAATACACAACCTGACAAAGGACAGAAAGCAGGTCATTAAGAAGTCTTCAACAAAACTCAGCAGACCCATACACAAATGTTGTATTTGTTCAGTGAAAATTGAAGTTGAAGTATTATGTATACCTTAAATACATATAGTTGAACTAAAATGAAGAGAAAAAAAACATACAAGACAAAGTAAGTCCCGAGATTTTTACTTATTTATTGTGAATTTCAGAGTTAAATCTACACTTATCTAATTTAGACAAAAATAAAAGCGCTATGAATGGATTAATTAGTCGCGACAAGTGTGAATTCATGAAGTAATAAAAAGTGTTCTCCTTCACTGAGGTTTAGTTGAAACAAGCAAGAAAATCATTCAATAGACCAACCATTATAGTAAAACGAAAACAGTTGAGCAATGTATTTGATTGATTGATTTTCCATTGCTTAATGTCCAGTGGCAAATATTTCATGCCTGTTTGGGAAGAGAACAAATTAACAATTGACGTCAAGGTCGGGGAAATTTAGACTGCCACTAGTAAATGAGGCAATGTACTTGAATAGACGTGCATATCAGTCGAACTTTTCTTTACAACAATAAAAAAAGTTATTCCGGTAAATGCACAAAAACATGCTCGTCCATAGACCGGCGTCGGTTACCAATTGCTGTCATTATATTCATATACTTTCTATTTTTGTTTTTGATTGTCTTAAAATATCATCTGAATGTTTAAAATTTGTAATAAGGCAACAACCATTTCATTTTCTGGGGGGAAGGGGGGGCTATGGATTTTTTTGGAAAAAAAGTTTGTTTCCAGTTTTTGGAGGAAAAAAAAATTTGTTTTCCCCTCAGCTGCCACTATATGTAACGCTAAAATTGAAAGAAAAAAAATGTTTTCGACTTGTCGCGAAAAAATAGATCCCCCCCCCCGAGGGAAAAATAATTTGTTGACAGGGTAGCTATCCCAAGTCTTTGTTATAGGTACTTAACGGTATGGAACATTTACGCATTGCTGAGGTCCTTCTAACTTGCTTAGTTTGTCGTCCTTTGAACCGTTTTGTAAAGTTTTCTCATCGACTTATATTAATTTCATGTATATTGTAAGCACCGAATTATAACTGCATGCATTTGTTATTTATCTTGATACATTGTATATGTACGAGGATGCTTTATTTCTGCATACATTTTACTAGAATAAAGAAAAACATGGAAAGTCATTATCATATTATAATAGACCACAGCTCGACCATTCTCGTTGTTGAACAAACACGTGGCGAAGAGTTATCAGATAAAAAACTTCCAAAGCTAGTTTCAAACCGTGTGTAAATGGCAGATCTGTAATTAAAATGTATGAAAGCACTCCCTTTGCAGAGTCATATTTAGAACAATTGAACTGAACTGGATAAGTGTGCTCATCTATAAAAGACACATGCATCTGTATTTATAGAACATCCATCCCAATAATTAAACCGTGAAATCGAGGTCAAACCCTAATTTGGTTTACAATTAAAAACGTTTACATCATAATGAACATGTGTAACCAAGTTGATGTGACCACAAGTACAAGTCATGGTAGTAATACACTACCGTTACTACAAACTTTAATCTGATACGGGACGGGTGATATATGCACAAACCGGACAATATGATGTCTCTTTACTTTACAAGGCAGAATATTATTAATCAGTGGCAGATTCAGAAATGTTCACTGACTATCTAAGAGTGGGCCCGCTCGAGTCATGCTTCATTGATTCCCTATATAATCAACCATAAGTGCCCCCAGCAAAAACCTCTAAATCCGCCTCTGTTAATGTACTGTCAAGTTACGAGTGTATACTATGAAACTATATTGTTTTTAAAGGCAAACAAAATAAAAGAGCTCACTTTCATTTTAAAAGTCATTCTTATAAATAAATATCAACAACAACAATCTCATAAAATCAACAGGACGACGTATCAAAAATTAAAGGATTAGAGTCAGTATTCTGACATTGTTCTGATAATACAGGCTGGAAATGTGAAACATTGGCAAAACTTGGTGGAACGTTTGTAAAATGTGGAGGAGCATTTTGAAAGCTTGTTGGTATATTCTGGAAATGTTTTTGTTGTGGACCAAATGTTCCGATTTTCTGGTATCCATCTTCATCTACATCACTATCGGAAATCCTCATGGATTTTCCATTTAATACTGGAAGTGTATTCTGTTTATTATGCATCATATGTGGGTCCATACAGGGACCCAGTGTTAAAGGGTACTGATGAATCTTGGGATTGAATGTACCCATTCGTATCACAGGTTCGTGTCCATGGCCACTATGGTTACCAAACGATCCCATACGCGCCACCGGATGGTGGATTTGACAAGGACGATCGTCTGATGGAATTGAATGAAATAAATCCGGTTCAAAGTTCACTGGATGATTCATATTCCTAGGTAATGTACGGCAGTCTCTATATTTCGGATCAAGTATAAAATAGTTTTCACCAAGCGGATTTTTCGGATTGTTATTTGGTTCGAGTGAACACTCATGTCCAGTAAATTCATGTTCAATGAATGGTTGTCGTTCATAAACTGGAGGCGCACTAGGTACTTCTTCGTGAGTTGAGATCTCTTCATAGATGTTTCCCTAAAAAAAGTAAAAAAAAAATAAACGATTAAGTAAGATTTTGGTCATTTTTAAGAAACTGTACACACGTTTATTCGTATTGCGTACTTAAAGACGGCTCACTCGTGTTGGCCCTCTTTCCTGATTTCTACTACACCGATGACAAGAAACATAATGTTCCGGTTATTTTGAAAACATTACAACAGAACATTTTTGAGGTTACATACAGACTTGAGCGTAATTGTTGGGCAAACATTTATATAATTTAAGCCATCTGGCGAGAGTAAGATACTAACTCACATTCAGAGTACAACAATGTTACAATTTCCCCTCTAATTCGAAAGTTTTTCTTCTGTCCAAAATTATTTACTAGATTTTCTTCCTATTGTAGCAAAGCATTGACTCACATTACTTAGAGGAATATTAGTCAATAGAATACAAATATTTTTTCAGATGCTGAACTTTCAATCGTATTTTCATACTCCTTGTAAAATGACAAATGCTGTTTGCACACGATACTTTAAACTTTGGTATTCCATTTTAATAATTCAAAATGGGCATTTCTTAAGTGAAAGTTTAAAATTTACGAGGATGGTTTTCTGTTAATGTTTTATCTGCATGATAATGCAGTGCATAGATTCAAGACAAAACTTAGCAACTAAAAGCAAACACACATTTATATTAGAGATAAGGTCTATATTGAAATAATCTATTGCAATTTGAAACATCGTTGGGATATTAAATGCTTTATGGTAAATACAATTAATTTATTAAATTATGGTCATTATCTATTCTCCATTGACTGGGATTGCAGTACTTTATTAATCGAAGATCCATGAGAGGATTTCGTTATCTGTGGGGAAATTAGCTTGTTCAATGATAGCACAATGGATTGGTTGTAAGATAATATCCAAATGTTATTTGATATAATTGACGTGTGTCAAACTGATTTTTGAAAACAAAAAAGGAATCAAATTCTTAAACGTCAACGGTTCAAAATAATAAACCTTCATGCAGGAAAAACGTATTGAAGTAAAGAATTTTAAATGTTGTTACTAGACCTTGTTTAAATATGCCGTTGAAAAGTCATATTTAATTACTAGACTGCACTCTATGTAACTTGGTCAGACAGTAACATTGCAATACACTTTATATAAAGATACTGTTGAAAACAGTTGACTCTTGGTAATGTGATCCGATAGATTAACTTGTATGATAGAAAATGGGTACATGTACTGTAAATCAAATCCGGGCAAAATAATAATATTCAGTCAGTTTGATCACGTGAATTACTAGCAAAAAATAAAATCAAACAATAAAACATTTTTATCAATATTTTTAAACGCCTTGTAAACCGAAGAAAAACAGAAATAAAATAGCATTGCATAATAACTACATGTGACTAATACAAGATCAAAGAAACAAGGTAACTGTGTAACATGTAACATGCAATTTTAAATACTACATGCAATACAAAACTTTAAATGCGTACTTGAACTTATATCAGTAAAAGCTCGTTATGTGTTGGACTTTTTGATTGGAATGTAGATTCCGTGTTGGTAAAAAATACAGAATAGTTTATTTTTTTTTTTAAATGTCCTTTAGTTGAAAAACGGCAATATCTCTAATACATTGGGTTTGTTTATTAGCTTGTGTACATTTTGACAAAATAACATCCACCCTCATCCTTTCTGCTCCATTTAAAAAAAAAACTTTTGTTTCTAGAGCCAATGAGATCTTCTTATTTCACAACCAAAAATGCAATAACTAAAAGCAAACTAAAATCCTTCTCAATACTTTTCAAATCTTAAATTTCAAAGAATATAAATGGTTGTCGGATTGTATGACTACACCTCATACATGGATACATAAAATAAAATATAAAGGACGAACAACTAAACAAACTAAGCAAACTACACATTGTAAAATAAATAAAACATAAAGCCCAAAAACCAAAGTTACCAACTATAGAGTTAGTCTAGAGGAGCTCCGAGAAACACTTGAATACCTTGTTAAACTTGAGCGGTAGTAGTTTACCTACCGAAGGACCCTCGAGAGTTCCTGGACCATCTGATTTTCTCTCTAAATATCGTTTCCTGAAAAAAACAAAAGGGTTAATGATTTAATTGTGGTCTCGACAGTAAGAACACGAGAGAAGGTACCACTTCTGGACAATGAAAAATGGTAGAATGTAACATTATGGGAAGTGAAGAAATACACATTTTTGTAAAATATTTTAGGACCATTGTTAAGTAGAAATGATAAGATAATCTTTAAAACTTTACATTAATATATCTATCATATATTTATTTATTATTCATTACCATAAATTCATATTCAGTATGATACATGTATGAGTGTGTTCTTTGATACAATTTTAATACCACTTTTGCATGTCAACGAGCAGTGTCACATTTTGAGTGCACTACAGACGCTTCAAGCTAAGAAAATCGTCTGCCATTGTCAACAACATGCAAATAAACCTGAATTTTAATTAACATCCTCTAATGTTTCAGCATTTAAACCGTATGCAAGTTTCCTCTTTTGAAGTGTAAAGTGTCAATCATATATTTATGTAATATTCATAATTGTCATGCACATTAACCAACATTACTTTCATTAACCATAATAAAACGTTACTAATTGAAAAATAAAATAATAAAACTGATGTTTTCATTGCATTCGGTTGCCTGCGAACAAATCGTAACTCTCCGATACTCTGAAGCGGAAAGCGAAAACTAAAAACCAACCATTATACCACAGAGAGGCACGGACGCGTTAAGCTTAAGTAAAATGTACTTAACTGTTGATTATATCGAGTTTGTTTTATAGCTGACGTTCGGTTATACTTTCACATTACAGAGTTCTCATTAATGCAGTGTAATGGCTTTAGGTCGTTTGTCAAATTGTATTACATTTATAAAGCTAAGATATGTAAGTCAAGTAGCCTATTATTATCTGTATTTCTAATATATACTGCTTCAATATTATTTTTCTCTCCTGTATGAGTAACAATTATCCACTTGTCTGCGGTTGTATATGCCATCTCGTGTTTTATTGCCTTAAAATTGTGTATAAATCTATCATTTTCGAATGCATAGGCTATGTTTAGTACGAAACCAGATTTTACGTTTACTTAAAGAAAAATGATAGCTTGGTGAGCGGGGTAAAAATTAAGGATATATCTGATTAATGCTTTTTCTTGTCAATCAAATTGGCATATCAAATATAAGATCTTTCGTATAATTTCTACGAGAATACTCGCAGTAAATTAACATTTGTCCCCCTTTTCTAAGAAATAAAGACGAACTTTGAAGAGTCAAATTGTCCTTTCAACGTATGCTAATGGTCATAATTACTTATCTGACAAAGGCTGTCTTTAAGCTGTTAATTTACTTCATGTAATTTAAGCATTTCTCGCTGTTATGTGTCAATTTCTCAGGTTGTTTTTTTAATTCAATTTGAAAAAAAGATCGAATGCTTGTTATCTCAAAGATCACACAGGCAGATAAAAACTGCGAACAGCCTTCCTTTATGCTTATAAGTATTATGTCTATTCCGTCAAGTCCGTAATTCTAGGAGCACTAATGATTTTCAGGGTCCATAGTCATGTGAAGTCAATGATAATAGTAGCTAAATTGGAAATCCGTAAAAATAAAACGGGAAATCGGTAAAAAATAAAATTTGAAATAAGATATTTCAATGACTGAGATTACTGCTTGGACCTAAATAATATGCTGTAAATTTCAATAGTCATTTTAGATCACATCCGAAGGACAATTTGTATAAATGGTGAGAATTTGAAATTTTCTTTGAAGATAGTTCCTTTTTCACCGAAAAGAACAAGAACAAAGCAAGCATTGATAAAAAGACGTGTGCTTTTCTCCTTAGTTTTAGAAAAAAAAAATCAGATCAAGTCGACAATTAGTTTCATGTAAAAGTGACATTAACCGTTTATATTGATAAAAACGTCGTAGAAAATATTTCATTTTAATTTACATCATTAAATGATTTATTCTAAGTGTTATTGTCATTGTGACTTTTGTCACTATTGAAATACATGGAAATTATACCTTGGTTCAATTCAGATTCAATTAGAAACGTTATTTATGTTGCTTAATGTTTTCTAAATGCAAATGAAATCAATTGAAATATTAAAAAAATGCATTTCATATTCAAGCATGCGCAATAGTTTCTGTCTTGTCGATTTCTTGATATCAATATGCTTACAAAAAGCAGCATGACTGATATAAAAAAAAAATGCGGAGATGTAGTATGATTGCCAATAAGACTGAAAAATGATAAAGATTTGAACAGTTACTGATCGTAGGTACAGTCTACTACAGTCGTATTAAAACCCAAGCTGGGTAGTAAGCTAACATGGGTCAAATAATAGCAAAATGTCAAACAATTCAAAAGTAAAAACCAGCAACATGAGTTTTGTTTGTATATGTATCCATATATTCATACAAAAACGTGTGTTGTGTTTAAACATGTTAATAGTTATCAGGTTATTTTGAATATAAATAGCATAAACCTTTGTTACAAAATACACTTAAACAATGCACTTAAAATTGAAAATTGAAAAAAAATCTTTTTATGACAACAAAAAAACCAATAACGGTTTAGGGCAATACTTATAAGGGAAGACTTAGACCGAAATCACCCTTAAGAAAGAATATAAAACACTAATTATGTACTTATTATGGATAAAGACGTTTTATTAACTTGATTATAATAAAATGTCTTTTTGATGTTAAACGTTTATTATCTAATGTATATTTTGTGGTTTTAAACCATTAATTTAATTCCAATTTAAGATGTGTTTTACTAGTTACAATCCGAATGATGATGTCTCATTATGAAAAGATCCTTTCTTTATTACACGGCACCCATAAACTAAAAGTACGATACAAGAAAAGCATCTATGAAAAGTTGGTAATGACTTTATTTTGGTTGTTTAATGGCGATTAACGTCATGTCCCATTTATTTGTACATTCGTATAATTTTATGATGGTCAATTATTTCATAAAAGGATGAAAAAGTTATAAGTGGAGAGTAATTAGACGTCCGATCGAGTGCACTTTGCCATTTTTGCAAAACATCGAAACGAGTTGATGCACCAGTAACGTCTAGTTACGTTGGCCATTTACCTACACAAAACGACAAGCTCAGCTTTTTAATAAAGTTTATAGAATAATGATACAGATAGACAGGCGACAACACTGACAACTTGTCCTATTAATATATGTTGTTTAAATGACTTTTTGTGATTGAGGGTCTGTTTTCCTCACATATTTGTTGTTCTTAATATTTTCGTTCTTCAAAATTGTTTTCAGAATAAACGGGAGTAGTTAGTTTATATTTCGTGAAGATAAATAAATAGTTCTCCCCTTTTTTCCATTCAGAAATGCATTACATAACAGTCGAGAAGGAAAAGCCATGAATATACATGTATCATAAGACAACTTGCCAGTGTTGATCGTTCATGATAATCTTTTTTAAATAATGAATATTCATTAAAACACATTCTAAATTTAAATACTCACGTGCAACGATATCGTCTGCTAAACCACAAGATGGCAAGAGTAGCAATTAAAATGACAAGAAAGACTCCTAATACTGCGGCTGCTGTCAGAACTATGATACTTCCGCTTGAATCAGACGATGTTGGTGGATTAATGATTGATGTATGATTAGTTGTACTTTTGATCGTTGTAGAAGAGATTGACGGGGACTTGTGTGGAGTTGTCGTTCGTAAAGTTGTGGTTGTCGTTGAAGGTTTGTGTGTTGTACTTGTCGTCGACGTTGTTGATGATCTTTGTACAGGTGGCGGTGCGACAGAATCTGGATCAGAGAAAATAAAAGATCATATTTCAATTTTTGGCATCAATTTAACAAAATGATATGGAAGTACCCAATTTTGCATTATACTGAGCTCAAAGTACTAACTTTTAATCAACAAACCCGCTTATCGAGTAGTATTATACAGTCTCCAAAGATTATTGCACTAACGTATCTCCGTTGGTATTGTGTTTTTGATACATTGTAATATGGCAATACTCTTATCATTGATCTCGGTATTTTGCCTTCCTGAATATATAATAAATCTTTGTTTTTTTGTTGTTGATAAACATGCATTAAGCATGTGTTTACAGTGAATTATCAAATTTTATTTTTGTAATGTTTTTACGGAAGATAAGATTTCTTTTAAACTAAAAAAGTTTCAGTCCAAATTTCCCCGTCCTTCGTCATATTCGTCCCATCTTGCAGAACTTAAATATTGTAGTCATTGCTGTATGCTAATGTGTTATCGTCCTAAATATTTATGAAATATTATCCACTGGACGTTTTACCAGCAACAATCAATTTATCATTCAAAAATATTTTGTCAACTTTGAATTTCTCTCAGCACTCCATAGCAAATCAAGGATTTGTAAATATTCTGTTTATATTCAATGGACTTTTATTTGACAAAGGAAAACATGTCTTCTTCGTATTTCGACGGTCTAGCAATATTACAAAATTTTGATATCTTTTATTTTTATCTTGATCTATGCAGAAATATTTTACAGCAGACGATTTATTTTTAAAGGTGTGCATCATTTACATCATGCATTTAATAAAAAATATATGGAAACATAAATAAACGATAACAAACAATCTTGAAAATTTACAGCTTCACTTTAAAAACATTCTTTTCAGTGTTTTTATACGAAAGTAATAAATAAAACCCATTTAAATATATTAAGGCGACTGACACAACCAAGCTTTTATAAAAGTGGTAATTCAAGCCGGAAGATTATTTATCTTTCTAATTCGGTTCTCTCACATTTGCATAAAAAAACGGTTGAGACATGTGGTTTTCAGTTTCACGCAGTAGTTGTGTAATGTAAGTTGGATAAATGTTTACATTAAATGTTTGCATGTCAGATTACAAGACAGAAACTGTCAGAAACCTGTGCAAATTAGCCCCTCACTCTAGACAAATCAGAAAAGAACGAGTCTGAATCAACGTGTACATTATACGAATGTCGTTCTATCTACATTATATTTTTTTCTGGAAATCAGCAATTATTTAATGAAATATCTAAAAGAAAAAAAAAATGGATTGTTTCCAATTACCCCATAGACAAAAAAACGATCAATTTGTGAGGTGTTCCAAATAGGATGTTTTAGTCTGAAGAGTATAACTAGTCACAATTTTGTCTGGATTCCTTTCGTGATAAATTATGTTAATCTAATTTTTATCAATTTATTGCATGTACAAATTGTACTCTTTGAAAAATATGCATCATGCTATTCACAAACGTTCTAGATTCTTATCTATAAGATTTATGTTTACCTTTTTTTAAATCTAATATAATCACGTTTTAAATTTTTTGTTGCAAACATGCACTGAAATTTGAACTCTTTTGATGATCAACAGGTGCATAGCATGTCGTGTGAAGATACTGTACATAAAACG
This sequence comes from Mytilus galloprovincialis, assembly GCF_965363235.1. Lineage (NCBI taxonomy): Eukaryota > Metazoa > Mollusca > Bivalvia > Mytilida > Mytilidae > Mytilus > Mytilus galloprovincialis. The sequence continues at coordinate 67,042,983 of NC_134838.1, read as the reverse complement.
ACGAATTATTGAATATCCAAGATTGCGCAAGTGTGTCATGACTGAAGCTCCAAAGGTTGCAGATTTCCACAATCCCAATTTCACGATATTAAACTTCATTTTACATGTTAAATAGATAAAGTTATCTTTAACTTTTATTTCAACGTTTGATAATATTTTAAGAAAACATGTAAATCTACAATATTTTGTTGGTTTTAAAGTTTGGATATAGTTTTTTTTTCATTTGCTTATTTCTTTTGAATTTTTAAATATTCAGCTATGCCCGTACAGTATAAAGGTTCAATCAGGAAAAAAGATGATTTAAGTAAAAAATGTCAATATTACTTAACCAAGTATTTAATTTACACACCGCCAGAATGTTTATAATCGTAACCTTTGTATTTACAAAAAAAAAAAAAAAAAACCAAGTACAACACTGTGTTACAGTAATTTTATCCTGATAGGACAATTAGTACTGTACGAAAATAAACATGATCATACCAAGGGAACTCCCACAGTTTCGGATTTCGAGGTGCAAGATTATGTGTCACCTAGGCCCTTCATCTAGATCTAGAGACCAGATTTTTGTATTTAGTTATAAAGTAAGGAGGAAATAGGTTAACATCAACAGGACAGCAACATGACTATCCAAAATATACGTCAATAGAGGGCATCCCAGTACCTAATGTGCCAATTAAGTACAAGATATAAATCGTCCATACTTTACGACGAGATGCGAATATATTCGACTGTGACATGGGCAACAAAATCTCTGACAAGGAAGTCACTACTTTGACTGTTTTAGGTTCCTTGACAAGAGCAAATTCAGAAAGACAATAAAAGTAACTGGTTCATTTTTATAAAAATACCGTTCTGAAACACCTTTTTGGATAAACAAACATACATTTACCAAATTCTTGCACAATTGCAGTTTAAGCAATGTAAATATTTATTGTTGTTGGATGAATATTAAGTAAAAATATTGCTACACCCTCAAAGAAACCACACGAAGCAAGCTTCAGATGAGAAAAAAAACGTGAAAACGATCCTTATCTCTTTCTCATAGTTTATTCCAGTTCTTGGACTTTTAGTCAGGAAACAAAGACTGCTTGTAATAGCTGATACTAGGTTTATACCGTTTTGAAACACACATGGGAAAATCTACAAATATATTGACCCTACCTCTTTCTCAAACTTGGGTATTTTATTGGTAGACAGAGCTCTTGTAGAAACTGATAATATTTTGACTAATTTTACCAGTTAAGTTTTTAAACATACCTGGGAAGAAATCTACAGTAAAAATCCCACTACATCCATCTTTAACAAAAATACTATCCGCCACAATTCCGTAATTAATTCCTTCCGTACACGTTTTGTTTTCTTGAAACTGAATTTTCATATTAACTTTGTCCACTAGATATGCACCGTCAATTTTACATTGTGTATATGATTGATCTTTTTTATTACTACATTCTAATGTTCTTTCGTTTATAGGTCCAGGCGGAGAGACTGAAAAATGAAAAAAAAAATATATAAATTTTGACTAAACATGGTTTGAAATGACAGACAGAGATCGATTGAAAGTTGTCCAGCGAGTCCAAATTTCAAGCTCTAATATTACTGATTTTTCATTATTTTTTAGTTAGTACACGACAAAGTTTTTTTTTCTAAAACTAGTTTACCAAAATATGCTTAATATCTTTTTTATTGTTATCTTTTTGTCTCTATTTCTGATGTATTTTTTGTTTTTTGTTTCATACAAAACAGCTATTTCAAATGACTTATACTTTATATATTTTTTCCAGAACGTTGACATTGATCAATTACTTTTTTGAATTCGAACATATAAACGTAAACGTACCTGGAATATAGCACGTGTAAAAGTTTCCCTGGCAACCATTTTGTACCCACACATTGTCTCTATGGATGCCGTAATCCCGTTCCTGACATGGCACACTACCAGGTAGTGTTTCTGTGAGATCTAGACACTGTAACCAACCTCCTCGTGCATCAGCGACTGGACAATCCTGGTGGTGACCAGGGAACAGGGAACCACATTGTACTTGGACGTCCGATGAACACTTTAGACCTCCTGAAATCAAGCGAAAATTTGTGTAATTAATTTGTGGGAAATAAGAAATTATAAAAATGTATTTATATGTTGTTTTTTTTGTTTGCTTCAAGTTTGTTTGCTTGGAAAAAATATCCACACCAAGAAATTTATCAATGTTTTTTTACGTTGTTCTTAATTTTACACACTGAATGTTATGTATGCTAAGCTTAATGAAGATAACACTTGAATCATGTTATGCGTCCGGAGTACTTTCTGGGTTTACCTTAATTAGAATCGCTCAACGGCAAATATTTGAAAGTCAAGGAGTAACGAAACTATCGAAGAACTTTACATATAATGACCAAAGGAGACCTAAAAATAACAGCCTAATCATTTTTAGTGTCAACTCTGACTGAGACAGTTGGAAACTTATATATATAGTATGATCATTCATTTTTCAAATCAGTTTTATTAAATTTCCAAATCAAATCAAAACTATCCAAAAGATTTTGAATATTACAAAAATTTGTGACGGCCACAGTTACCACTAAATCAATAATCGCCCAGTTCGTCAATTTATTCTCATATTATTCCACTGATTTTCAAACTATATTCCATTTTTACTTCATTTTTGCACACTGTTCCTTTTCTCAAATTCATACAAAAACTTGCTTTACATATGTTTTGTTATTTTTTCTCATATCCTTCGCGTTCAATGAAATGTATTATAAATACATATGTAGCTCCATATATACAATTATACAATATTCTTTTACAATAAATATATTGTATCTAGTATTTCACAAGTCAAATCTATCAATAAGGAAATACGATCTACATCAAGTTATCAACAAACCTTTATTTGGAATATTTTCACAGCTATTTAGAGGAAAAGATGACATTTTTTTTCACAATTCGAAAAGTAAAGATTAAATTCTCCCAACAAAACGAAAAGAATATTAACACACACAACACTCAACCATGCTATCGAAATAAGATCCGCTCTCTGTATGAAAAATTCAACAAAATTCAGAGATTTATTATATCGGTCTTTACATTCCCTTCGAATTACTAAACTGTTTAAATGATTATAGAGGATTAACCCTTTTTTAAGGTATAATGAGACTCCAACTGTGAGGCTTATATTCCTGACAAATTGTTACTGATTGACGCCATTGTACGAAACATTAGGGGGCAGTTCCTCGTCACGGATGATCAAATTCTGGTCTATTCGGAACGTCCCATGGAATTTCATCAAAAAGATACCATCATTGATTTTTAGCGATGACAGCATACTTTAAGTTTATTAAGTACAGCGGTCTATGGATTATAGATTTAGTATTGTGTCTAGTAGTTGGAAGTACTTAATTTGGTGCTAACTAGTTACACCGCGCCTACAAAAACTCAGATTACGCATTCATAAAATTATAATTTTATTGTAGTGAAATCATTATGCAAGCGATGACTTGAATAACAAATAGAAAATTTGATAGAGAGAGTTAATACTTTAATCAGTTTTGGTTTTTGTTACGAAATTAATACTAGTATGAGAAATTATCAGTACTTAGTGAGATGATCACATACTGGGTTACAAATACCACCATGTTGAAAATTATTCAACAATTTTTTAGAATCCTTCGAAAAACGGTTGCCATTTAAACATACCTTCTATTTATTTAAGACAGTGATTTAACAGTTCAATTTTTATTGCGTTTTATATTAATTTTAAATGTTTACTTTCAAAGTAGCAATAAAAATATTTGAGTTAGTTTTGAATGAAATATAAAACTTAGTAATATTTACTTTTCAATTCTGGAAGTAACTTTACGGCCCTCTTAAAATATGAAATTAAACAAACACGACTTTTTCCATCTGGATAGCACAGTTTAAGCCACCGGTGAAAATATCAAAACATTTTTTTTTGTTAAATCAACACAGTGCAGTCACAGAGATATTGGAGAGCACAGTTAATGCCAAAGATGAAAATGTCTAAACATTTTTTTTTGGTTAAATCAACACAGTGCAGTCACAGAGATATTGAATTTCTTGTAAAAAAATAAATGTTTTTATATACCACGACATAACAAAAAACATTTCCCAAATTTCTCATATTTCCATGTAAATTGCTCTAATGTACCAACTAACGAGCAAACATGTTGAAGATAGTTATTTTCCTCGACTAATTGCAGTCACATGCCACGAATGTCTAATATCGACAGAAATTGGAACTTCGCATGCTGATATAGACAGTTTTTAATTTTAGAAGACCTCTAAAATCGCAGCTGAAAGTTTTTAATTGAATACTGAAAAAATGAAGAAGCTTGCAAAGACAGGCGGTTAATCTATTTTCTCTCTAAAGGGGCTCTAAAACTGTTTATGACGTCTGGTCATTATACACGTCCGTTTAATGCTCACATGTTCAGTTTAACACAGATTAAAGTTAATTCAAACTAAATAGACATGCAGAATATTCAAACAACAACACCTTAAAATTAGCAGGCAACAGGGTTAACATGCATTCTATCTAAATCAAACAATGTTGTGCAGCCACCACCCACATGAATTGTAGAGGGAACAAATTTCTTGAGTATATGTACCTTCAAAAGCTTCATTCGTATTTGACGTTGACAGCCTTTAAAATGTGTTGTCAATTTGAAAATAATTGGAAATTCACAATGTTTAGCTTTCGTTCGTCTCGCAAAATGTCCTTGTACGAGCTTCAGTCGTTTGAAAAATAACTCAATTGTCTATTTCATTCAAGTATACCTTCTTCTTACATCCCTGCGAAAATGTATTTAGGACTTAGACGTACAGACCGTGAAGCACCTCTTCAAGAGAAGTTAATTACTTCAAACTCTCTAAATTTCTAAAGTAAACACAGAAAAGATGACGGTTAATATTTATTTTATAAAAATTCACTTTCAACCTAAAAAAATCCTATTAAATTGACTGTAACATATAAATTACCACGGGCACTTAACAAAATAATTAAATTTAACGAAACATATGTAACGACTTTGTTTTATATATAATCAGTAATACATAGAATATTTTTCATTATAACTTTTCAGCAGACGATTTCCGGTTGCAATACAAGCATACAAAGGATATACTTCAATCTAAATTAGATGAGTTAATGGCGCCATTATAAGTGATGTTTTCGTAATGTACTGCAGAAAAAGTGTTAGAAAATGTGTTAACGTTTACATATTCAAGTAACGTGAGATTTCAATACGACCTTGTTAATTATTCAGGTTAATTGTTTCTTTAATAAAGACCAAACTAGCGTCTGAAATAAAATTGTATAAATCGAATTAATATTTTAAAGTAATGTTGGTTTTAGTATGGATTTTTGTCATCTGCGAGATAAATATTTCAGATATGAATTGTTCGTAATTTGACCAGAACTTATTTCAAAATGTATTAAGATTTATGAAATGAATTAATTTCCTATACGTATCGACCCTTACACCTGGGTAGACATTAAAAACTCAATTTGGTTTAAATTTTCCACTGATTTATGATTTTTTATTATATCATCAGCAATAAAATTGACTTTTAATGAAGTCGAGTATTAAATTTCACGGTGTTGTCTTTCGGGTGAGATAGCAGTACCAGCCAGATATAACGTCAAGACATGATCTTACATATGAACTTTTGTTCCTGTGAATCACTTTACAACTGGTGACAAACAAAATGGCATGTGCAATAAAAAGGTATAAAGTAGGTATTCAGTTCCGGACACCCCAAGGAAGTAATAGAAATGTGTAGGCTTCTTGTAAATACTTTTAGACCGAATGTCGGTGTGGAAGCGGGTGAAATCACTTCATGTCTCCTGACGACCAATAAATGACACTGCACTATCTAGACTAAGACATGTTCCAGCTAGGCAACTTCACATGAAATTTGCCCTCCCTAATTCTATTAAATTATCGACGGAATAAAAAAATGTAAAATCTTAGACTTCTAGAAAAAAATCCTTGAGAAATTTCTAGTAAAATGGAAATTGACCTGAAGCTCCTAAATTCACTAAATCACTGTACTGGTGCCTACGAAATTCTGCTTAACTGTGTTTTGTATCGATTTGCCAACGAACATGGCCTACCCGGCGTCCTTTCAAAATGCATGTATAGATTCTTAATAATTATGAAGCACTTCTAAGCAACACATGTATGAATTAGAACACAATAAATTCATTTGGTGATCATTAACATGTTCAAACTCTCTTTATGCAGCTACGAAGAAGTATAGTTTCTGCCATTATAGGAATTCAGCCTCATGTGAGCCTCTAGTTAAACGAACGTAGTATTATGCTTGTGCTTGAGAGGACCATATTTTGATTGACAGTATCGCACTTGCATCACCCTTACTTGCATTCTAACAAATGTTTTATCAGACTGTCGAGATTAGTAGGCATACCTGATACTTTTCTGAGCGTAACATTTGAAGAAAAAAAAAACATTACGAGAATGTATTCGCTTTCCTTCTTTCATTTTATACATTTGAAGAAGAAAAAACATTACGAGAATGTACTCGCTTTCCTTCTTTTCATTTTATACACATCATTGATAATTTTAATTAGATGTTTGTAGATTATTTTCGGATATTTTCTTTAGTTGTCTTATACTTTTAAACTTGTAGAATGTTGTAGTAACACGTTTACAAATGTTTCAGATATTTTTGCATATTTTATCATTTTTTGTGTTAACATGTGTCTTAAAATCGATACCAGCAGAACATATTGACAACGTTCCTCATTATCAAACTCAAAACACATTTTTTTTTAATGTGACAATAATAACTATCATGTCATTTTATATATCACCATTTTTGATTTTCAATTCTGAACATTTTCAATTAATTTTTTCGCTTATAACATTGCTGAAACACCGCCATTGTTGGTTTGCATATTAACAACAATATTTGACAATACCTTTTCAAATATCTTATAAATATTAAAAGGACTATACAGTAAATAATCTTTAAATGTGCAATTTAAGTAACTCGGAGGTCTATTAAAAACAGATATGATTTTTTTATATACAATACCAACTGTATAATAAGGCTTTATAGAGCGGAAATTTTAATTTATAAACCTTTATGAAACTACATACTTTTCTTAATAACCATATCTGAGGTCAGCTGTTTAAATAAATTACAATGAACTTTTGAATGTCATACGTTTGAATAATAATGAAGATGGCGGTTTTTCCTTTATTAACGTTGATACAGCTTATACTCTCTAAACAAACGTCTCTGAGCAAACTTCAAATGGCCTTATCAATTAATTGGGCATCGAATTATATCTGGCCAACATAATATTATAGTCGTTCAACAAGTACGGGTAATTAGAGAAAATATGAATATCTAACTGACAGGTGTATCGGAAATCAATAGAGAATGAAAATTACATTTCTAGCTCTCTTTTAATGTAGGTAGCTTGTAACTGATAAACATTGATTAAGTTTGAAGTAAACTGCTCAATGTAAACATTATATATGAATCTTCATTAAAATCAAAGCACGTTTCATAATCAGACAGTTTGCACTCAGAATGAACACTCTTGTAAATAGTGAAAAATGTTTGAGTAGTATAAATGAACAAGTCAATTACTTGGGGGTTAATACAGACAAAAAATACAGCAATATGGCATTTACATGACAGGTACAAGTGTGATAAGTTATAAAAAAGTAAATGCACTTTGTAACATGTGAAAACAATTGGCCAACTTAATTGCTCAAGACTGGGGATTTTTGGACCTTGAGAAAAATATTTTTCGAAGATACGTTTCATTAGGAATATATATATATTAGATAGATATAGTGTTCCCAGGTTTCATGTATCAAAATAGAAAACAATTGGCCAGCTTAATTGCTCAAGACTGGAGACTTTTAGACCTTGAGAAAATTATTTTTTTCTAAGATACGTTTCATCAATAGATGATATATATTTATTTAGATATACCGTTCCCAGCATCAAGGACGTATCACTAACATATAATATACCGGTCCTTGCCAGCATGTATCAAAATATTTTTTTAATTGATTTCAGTATTCATTGAACATAGTCATTGATTATGGCAATTTATAGTTTATCATTGACCAACTGTTGCGCTTCTTTTCTATATAAATAGAAACAGTATTGTTTAAAACCAATTCCATCTTCCTTCACAATCAAATTTCCGACTAAAGTATTCGTATTGTATCAAATTCTCCTTTTTATGGATTAGTTCTATTGACAATTTAAAGATTTGAACAATAACTGTCACCCACCCTGTCAAAGCGTGTAGAAGATAGCCATCATAGCATGGCTAATGAACGGATAAATATGACTGATTTTGTAAGGGAACATGTCTGACAATTGTTCGGAACATCACATGGGTATAAAGACTTATCGATCATACCCGAGATAGCATTCTTGTTTTTTGTTAATTAACCATCACGTGACGTAATAAACAATTGAAAGGTAACGAACCGGTAATGTCTTCACGGAGGCTTGCTGTAATATAGCACCGTAGCACGCACAGGGACCGTTTTCAAACACGGTGTTTATTAACAATAAACTGGTGTCAAATTCTAAACCTTTTTCGACCCGAAAATGTCATTAGGGGTCTTTAGCATTAATTTACTATATTTCTTTTGAAAAGGCGGAAAAACAGTTGACGTGCCTTTGATCTTATCGTGTATGTTCCTAACAAGTCATTCGTTTGTTTTACAATTTTACATATACCTCATTCAAATTAACATGATTGTCACGAAAGCATTCCTTGATGTGGAAAAAAAAAATTGTATCAATGTTTGAGAAATTCACATGCATGACTTAAACACGTTCAAAGTATTTGTAAACCATTCAAATTTGTTTAAAGTCTTATTCTTCAAAAATGAATAAAACTATACGAATGAAATCACTCTCGTGTCAATCAAAGTACATAAAAAATCCCAGCTTTTATTAAACTTGCACTTCAAATACATATACAAGAGCTTAAACAAATTTAACATCTTAATCCATTATATTATTTCATTATACCATTAAATTTGTTTACAAAAACGGTTTCTGGTGTTATTTTAACAATCTAAACAGGGTGTCACAGTAATCTATAAAATGTGCTTGAATAAGTGGACAGCAGATTAAAATAATAAAAGTTGCGCAATAAACAATCAATAAACAGTCAATAAACAATCAGTATCAACATTGAAATCTCCTCTTATCATCTCAACACTTGACACCTTCTTCAGTAAATCATATGTAAATAAATACATCTTAATTCCATGATAATATAATTGTACATACACGTATTATAGAAGTTATTAGAAGTAATTTCTGTTGATTTTTTAATAGCAAATTTACATGAATTTTGACATCAAGGCACGGATTATAGAGAAGATTTTTATCACGATTAAGGACCCCAAAGCCAAGGGCCTGAACTTTGACAAGACATTATAAAGTCAATAATTCTAGATTATATATAGGCCTACTGTTAAATTCAAATAAGAATAATTAAGAAAGGTATATTTTTTTTATCAGATAGTATATTCTCACACCAAATACATATTAAACATGCATGATCTATTTGCCACTGGACGCCACTTTATCTGCGTGGTACTCTATGTATTATAGACTCAAACCAAATGCATAAATATCTTATTTATAAATCCAACATATGGTAGAAACGATTAGCAGGGACTCATAAGGATGCATTTAAAGCACTGTTCGAAACAAGAAACTGGTATTCAATAATAGACATCTTCTACTGATACACACAATTCAACGAGCCACACTTTATAGCACCTAAGATTGGAACACCTCTACAATTATAATGTATGTATGTATTATAAATATTAAGTGAACAATGCATAGGTAAAGATTTAAAGACCAAAAGCATTCAGAGAAATCAACCATCAATAGATATCAGCTCTCTGCACTACGTTCTCTGGCTGTCAGATATTAATTTCTATTTGGTCAGTTCGCATGTTTAACAAATTTCAATGTAGATTAAGTTATCTTGTGCACGTATTAGATCGTTGGGCAAGCAATAAAGCAAACTGCGTTATGTCAAGGGCTATAACTGCGATACAAGTAATTTACTAAAACGTAATAATAGATCATCTGGATAATAATATGTAAATTCCCATGAGGCAACATTGTAGAATACTTTTGTATTTTTTTTATTATACGTTATTATTATACACAAATTGATGTATTTTAGTCCTGAAAATGCATGAAATGTTTGCCACTGAACGTTAAGCAACAAAAAAAAAAATAATCAGTCAATTGTCATCTGGAAACTAACTGTCGGTTCAAAGACGTTAAAATGGACGCTTCGAACTGTCTGTTCAAAATCATACAGTTGAAAAGCATCAACAGTATATTTCATCACTATCAAAACTAATGAACCCTTTTATTTGATTTTACACATTTGATATGCAATTGCCTGAATTACTTTAAGATAGGAAATAAAATATACTTAAACAATAGTAGAACAGGAAATAGTATATATCCTTTAAAGAAAACAAATTCAATGGCCTACGATTTTTTTTAATTTGGAATTGAGTTGCATGTTAAATCCATATACGTATTCTGGTGTTAGTAGTTAGTCTGACGGCCTGTTTAGCTATTTACTGGGGTTGGGCTATAGTCGGTAACATAGGTACTTAAGAAACAGGACAATTTTGTTTTGCCTTCCGCCTTTTTTTCAAAATGCGTTATTTTTTTTTTCTCTATTAATTCAAATTATTTTCACGTTTTCTGTATCGTACGAACGTATTATATACTTAGTACAAATAACTTGCCTTTACTATTTACTATCAATTAAATAAGAATCGAAAAGGGGGAAGGGCTCGAATAATTGTTTTTCCCAAAGTACCTCTGCCGGGTCAGTTATAAGTGTTAGAGGTTTTGAAATGACTTATTTAGACGACCCCCTTTTTCTAACAGAGTAGAAATGTGTGATACATCAAGATCAGATTGCAATCGTTATCATTGACTAGACAACGTCCAGACATGTTTGTGGTCATTTTACAGGTAATCAAAACAATCACTGATAAATAAATATTGACAGCTGACAAGCACCTGACGAAACTTAAGATAATTGTTTGATAATTGTATTATGTTAATCTTATTAACTCTTGTAAGTGTTTGAATGTTTTGTATAGCAAAACTAAATCACTACTTCATATATAAACAATAACTAAAATGGCAGCTGGCTACTACTTTTGTATGATAATCTTATACTGTTAATTTATTTAAGAAAAGTATTTCACGGTTTATGTTAATTTATTCAAATTAGTGCCACCTGATTAAATATATGAATAGAAATGGATTAACCTACAGCGAATTATTGCAAAAATCTGTTTTTAGAGAAAGTATTTATAATTTTTTAAAGTCAAATTTTAACACATTATAACTGAATTATGTTTATTTACGTATTAAAACTCATTGATAATACTTATTATAACAGATTTGTCGTATTAATGTCAAGTGGCTTAAACGATATTAACAATTAAAAGAAACGGACCTTTGATGAAAATTTAAACCTTGGAAATTTTGTTTTGTCATACATATTTTTTGCTTGTTATCACGTATACAAGAACTAATTTGAGCCCTAATTGTTTCCGTTAAAACAAGAAGATCATGTGTTTGCATGTAGTACAACCGGAAAGATTTGTTTAACCTGTAGTTTTGCCCTCAAGAAAAAAATGGCGTTCGTCAATATTTCTCTATCATACATGTCCCACATCTTCTCGAGAGAAAATGATCAGTTGTATTGCATTCATGCAACATTTATTTGACAAAGGGAATGTTAAATATCAGAGCAATCTTTCAGAGTAAAAAAAGACTGAATTGTTTTTTAAAAAGTAGAAGTGCTTATAGTGGCAAAAACTTGCGTTGAAAGAGTGTATTAAAAGAGACGTGATCATAGTCATGACTTGAAATCTTTATTACAAAATTATTAATTATCCAACATCTGAAATTAATTAAGATCAACTGAGCGATCAAAACACATAACATGTATATCATACAGTTGATAAAGTACATATACTAACTTCATGAATGAACTTGTTGATGAATAATCAATTAAAAATAAAAATTACTCAATCACCATCCCCCTTTTTTAACATAAGGTAGATCGGTATTTTACCACCTGCGCCGATTCTGAATCGAATGATGAATCTCTTTATAATCAATAACAAGCTATCTATTTTTACTGCCATGTTTTATTCTTTATACAAATTACATTTTTCTCTCAAAAGATTTATATGATTCTTCTATTACAACGTGTTTCTAAAAACTTTTATATTTATTTCTTCTCGTTTTTCATGCGTTATTAAAAGGTTTATACACTGGAGAACGACTATTGTAATATGAAACCCGTCCCCGGAGAGGACCGGTAACTATTCGGCATTTATATTTTATCTTCTCTTTATAGATTGTTACGTCCAATGTATCCCATTGCTCTTCCTAAATAGGCTGTTTCCTCAATTGCATGAAGACAAAATCTGCTCAGAGTTATTTGATTTTGTCTGATTTTATGGGCAATATGAGAGTTGTAATATGGATGAACTATCAAGTTGAATTAACTAGAAAGCTAATGCATACATTGTGCATCCCTGATTAAACATGCTCCGTCCACAAGTTTCAGAGTTCAACAACTCTTATTAAAGCAACAAATTGATCAGATAAATTAAGGTTTACTAATTTAAAACTATTGCAATGCCAGTGGCAAAGAAAAAGAAGATTTTTTTAAAGAAAAAAAACGGAAATGTTTTTTATTAGAAGCAATGAAATGTACAAGAAATGAATTTCTTGACAAAACATTTTCCATGTGTTTACCCCCAGACGTAATAAGCTTTGAGTTCAGTTGAGGGCTATCCAAATAAATCATGGAATCAGACAGTTTATTTTCTTTTGAATTAAACATTTGTAAATCCAAATAATGAAGCCATTCAGATTGTAACACAGACAAAGTTGACGATGATTTGCATTGACTGTGGTGGATTTTGGTTGTCTCGTTGGTAATCATACTACTTATATTACTCCTTATCTTTAAATTTAAAAGGTAAATTCTTGACTGAATTTATTTATTGAGGTGACAATATACACGTTACAGTGATACCACGAGGTTTTTATACCATTTCTAATTCCAAATTCAATTTTCTTGTTTACACAGTTTTAAATAATTCTTTGTCAACTTTTTAATAACTTTTTTGATGCTAACGAAAAAGTAGGTGCGTTCTATATGTCTTTATTGTTAATGGCCGCTTTTCCAAACTATATATAAGCATTCTAAAGCACTACCAGTACTGCACAAAGGAACTGGGAATGCCTTGCAACTAATGATATATTCTTTAAATATTTTGGTCCCCTCGAGTTTGAACAAAGAATGTCTATGTGATATTAATGAGGAAAGACGATAACAGTTAGGCTATGATCTAGATATCATTTATATGTCATGGTTTAATACATTTTAAAAACCTGATCTTATCAAAAATCACCTCACAAATATTTTGTATTCTATCACACACTTTGATCATTCCTTCAAACAATACATTCAGTCAGTGGGTTCATATTTAAGACGAATAATTTAAAATATTATGGATAATTATAAACAGAGTTATTCAGTCAAGAAACTACTTCTATTTTGTTCCTTTTTAATAAAAATTCTATAAGAGATAGAGCCGACAACCGCTGACCTTTGCTTTATGTGGAAAACATATTGAAAACCACAGCATTTTTTGTCTATTTAAAATTATCAAGGCCACAAAAAATCAAATAATTTTGATAGATTTGTCAAACATTAGACATGAAACATTAAGCTGTCATAAAAAAAACAGAATTGTTTATATATGTAACCATGTTTCATTTTCGAAACGTACATGATATAAAGCTGTTAAATCGTGATTTTTTTTTATTTCAGTGTCTCCCCTCGAATTATTTTTCCTGTAACATGACTTTACATTTCTACTGCTAGGCTTTAACTAAGGACACAATTTTAATTGATCACATAATAATAATAATTATCAGAGGCCGATTTAGGGGGGATGACAAGGACCCAGGCCCAGTGTGGTTGGAATCATTTTGCTGGAAAAATTGAAGTATGACTGGAGCGGGCATCCTCTTAGGTAGTCAGTGGACCCTCTTATGCAAATATATGGATTCGCCAATAATAATAATAATAACTTATAATTTTTGTATTGTGTATATAATTGTTTTGTTTTTATTATATATGCCTGCAACCACTAGTGGTATACATGTGAATTTCATTCATTCATTCATTCATTCATTCATTCATAATTAATAAATAATAATAACAATACACTTACAATTAATTTACGTACAAATCATCCAAAAATGAAAAAAGTCATATTTTAGGTCAAACATATAAAGTTGTATGTTACTGGTTTACTAAGACCACCTTAACCAGTTAATTCGTAAAAACAAAAGAGCGAAATACACGTGCCAAACGAGTAAGCCAGTCAGGTCAAATATTCATCCGTATAATTTAATCTATTAAACTGCAATCAATAAGTCAAGTCTGAATCTTTACAGTCAAGCATTTTTAATAAGATTTCTCATGATTAAAAAGGTAAACAAATAAATTTCACCTACCTTTAAGTTTTGGACAACTTGGGACAGTCATCCCGACGTGTTATGAAAAATATCCACTCAAAAACAATGATAGGTGAAATCTCGTGGTTAAAGCGAAACTGATATAACGTGAGGTATTTGTGGGGTTTCCTGTTCTCGTCTTATCGATTAAGCACGGTCTATTACTCCGCGATCTATACAAAAATAATTGACACTTTAAATATAAATCCCGCCTATATATCCTTAACATACACAAACCGTAACATAATTATATAAAATGTACGCTAATCCTTCCATATGACATGTTACACCGGCCAATAAGTACGATATAAACAAAATGCGCACCTGTAGAATTTAAAAACAGTTTCACTTAACAGCTTATATTCTAATTCCTGACAAGAATCTGGCGCACTAATTAGTTAATTCCTAAATAAACGTTTGTGCAAATGAGCGATAACGAGGTAAACAGAAGAAATGCTTCAATGAAATCGACATTTGATATTTATACAGATATTTTTGTTTGAACAGTTCTGTAATTTATGGAAGGTGTCCTTCAGTGTAATTGCTTAGTTAAGTCCACGGTTCACAAAAATTCGTTATAATTCTCACTTCGTATCACCTCGCCACATTGTTTCTTCTCTATGATAAAAGAACAAAGTAAATATAAATATTCAAATAATGCTTAAGTTCACTGTGATATGTATCCTCGAGGTCATGTACAAAGGAAAATGTAGCTTTGTCGATGCTATCTTTTTTTTTTGCTGACAATTTTATTTAGTATATCCCGTCACATGTGATATTTCAATGTTGATTTCATTAACTGTTTAGATTTCGGTAGCGAGATGTTTAGATGTAGAAAGTAATTCTGTCATATCTGATAAAATCTTCAGTCTGCGGTGCAGAAAAGATATGACACATCAAGTATTATTGGCCACATGGAAAATGTCAATTTCAATCTAACTGTTGCTCATTTCATACTTAACACATATTTTTTTATAGATCGTATTTCAAATTTCTATTTAATGTTAGTAATGATAAATGCTTCTTTACAAAAATATTATTTCACTTCAAATTTTTTAATCGTACTTGGCCCCTTTATAGAGGGTCTTTATCTTCTATTCATCGCACAAATAATCATTATATTAAAAGTTTATTTAAAGTAAGAGTATATTTAAACTCCATTCATTTTTGTATAATGTTTTGAATATGAATCATAGAATCAATTATGCTAATATAATGAAATGAACAACAATATTGACTTACAACACATGTCTGGTCACAAATGACCAGCGTTGACCTGTCTGTTGCTAACTAGCTCATTTATTTTAATGTATTTTGTGTAGTACATTAAAAACAGATAAAACGTTTAATGTGTCGAAATTCATTTAAACTATTTAACACAGTAATGGAGATTTAAACTTGAATTTGAATTTGAATTAAATTGAAATTACAAAATCAAAAACAAACATATATTTAATCATCACTTAAGATAAAAAGGAAAAGATGAGTACTAAATGATTATTTTTGATGTTTTAAACCGGTCTTCGTGAAGGTTTAAGTTTTACTGACATTGGGTCAAAAGTTTGTATTGCAAACATCATTCTGTTTTTTTGACAACATTTAAACTAGTTTGTAAGAGGGAGGCAAAAGATGTCAATGGAACATTCAAATTCATAAGTACATTCAAACTCAGAAGTACATTCAAATTCATAAGTACATTCAAATTCATAAGTACATTCAAACTCATAAGTACATTCAAATTCATATGTCGAAAATGAAATGATGTCATAGCAAAAAAGGGGGAAAAAACCAACAGTTGCTGTACACGAAACATAACATACATGTAGAAAAACACGAGCCCCACCGAAAATTAAGTAATATGGTAAGCAGAACCTGCTCCACACGTGGTACCTGTTATGGAAATAACGTTGTCGTTCTATACAAGTACTAACTCGAGTCTGAAACTCAGTTGAGTTTTGTTACAACTCTATTTTTGTTTAATATAGAGCAGAGACGTCACAAATCAACTCTTAAAAAATTGCACTGAAAACTAATATAAAGCTTTGTACTCAATCTGTAGTGATGTATAACGATGCTGTGGTTTAAAAATAAACCAATTTGGTTCTGATACGCTTGGCGAGACGCACCAAAAGCGCAATCGAAGGGAACGATAATCCAAAACACCGGTCATTTGAAAAATCCCAGTTACATAAATGATTTATTATTAGATAATTAGATATATTTCAGTACCTTGGTTATGCAACACCAGAAGCTTAAGTAATAAAAATAAATGATAAGACAAAAAGAACTATTTGCCACATGTAAAGATAATATATATTACTTAATTTGTAAAGTCAGTAATTGTTAATGAAGAGAACATAAAAGTATGATTACGTTTGTTCTGCACCAACTGCTTTCCTTTGGCATGTTGATGAGCATAGATAACGTTAATACGCTGGGAAATTAATACCAATAAAAGGCTATGAGGAGTCTGAGAACAAAGTCTCACGGTTGCGAGAGTTTTTATCGTCTCGGCTCGGGACGACATGTCATTGTTTTGTTTTGTTTATTTTGTATTGGTAATGATTCCATTTGTATTTTAATATCATCAAATACTAATAATACACTTGGAATTTTATTAACACCGTTAAAATGCCACGAGGATTCTGAGAACTAAGTCTCGTGATGGCGAGAGTTTTTATCGTCTCGGCTTTGGACAAAATGTCATTGTTTTGCGTTTATTTTGTACTGTAATTGCTTCAATTTGTATTTACAAGTCACCCTTCATTGTAATAATCTTGGAAATTAATATCGTTAAACTGGTATAAGAAGACTAAGAATAAAATTACCCGACGACGAGACTACGTTTTTTTTTTCGTCTCGACTCTGTTTGTGTGGGTTTTGTTTCTATTTGTACTTTCAATTTCGCAAAATAATTAACTGAGAAGTAAATACCATTTATAATTTTATAGGAAGGCTGGTGTCATCATGGCTATAACTTAAATCGTCTCGATTCTGTTTTCAGTAAAATTGTGTTGAGTTTGTACCGGTATTGCTTCACTTTGTATATTCTAGATTCTTGTGTTGTCTTTTTGGTTGAGCATTTGACTTATTATTGACTTTTATCTAGAAATTGACAATGAGGGTCGGTTGAAAACAAAACTTTACGACAAAAGAGATGATTTCAACTTTCCAATTGTGAACTTTCCATTTCTAAGTAGCAACATTCCAGCAGCACCTGCATACGGGATATATATTTCCCAATTGATACGATATTCCCGTGCTTGCATTTCCTATCATGATTTTCTTGATAGAGGGTTGCTGCTCATTAGGAAGCTATTAAACCTAGAGTTCCAAATGGTGAAGTTGAAATCATCCCTTCGTAAATTTTACGGACGCCATCACGAGTTGGTTGACCGTTATGGAATAACCGTTTCACAAATGATATCGGATATGTTCCTTACGTCGTAACTACAATCCCCTTCCCCTTCATGAATATGACCTACCGAATTAGACTATTTACCGGATTTGTTATCACATAAGCAACACGACGGGTGCCACATGTTGAGCAAGATCTGCTTACCCTTCCGTAGCACCTGAGATCACCCCTAGGTTTTTGGTGGGGTTCGTGTTGTTTATTCTTTAGTTTTCTATGTTGTGTCATGTGTGCTGTTGTTTGTTTGTCTTAAAAGTTTCATTTTAGCCATGGCGTTGTCAGTTTGTTTTAGCCTATTTGAGTTTGACTGTCCCTTTGGTATCTTTCGTCCCTCTTTTATTACGAAATCTCTAGCCCTACTGCTACTCATGAGAATTTGAAGTGAATTCAACTAAGATTAAAAGAACATGCATAATGGTTGTTTTTAGGTCTTTGGTCGGGTTGTTGTCTCTTTACATATTGCCCCTTTTCTCTTAAGTTTATGATATTTTTATTTGATTGTACAATTACGACTTTGCAGCTTCGGAAGTTTCGTTTAAATCTTCATAGACTGTTATCTGTAGATTTGGGAAAATCTTTCATCTGAGCACTTTTACATAATGTTTATATAACGAAGTGGCGTGAAATGAAAATATATACAAACGAGGCTTGTCAGTTACCGACTTATCACATGTTCCGTCATGTAAAAAAGATATGAAATTGACATTTCAAGGATACAGTTTAAACATATCGATGAATTATGTCAAATTATGAATTCCTATTCTATATTCCTAATCAGACTCATTTCAAACTTGAATACTGGTTTTGTGTACGATGAAATTACATACTAGTATTCGAAAAAGTGCATGGAAGTTATTTTTTTCACTTCAGAACAACAAATGTCATTTACTTTTCGTTTATAGATTGCTTTATTCTAACTTGATAATACAAGTAAGGATTCTATTCTTACTTAGATTGACTCAAGGCTATCATTTTAAGTCCATCTTGGTCATAAAGCCCTTCACGTGTTTCTGAACGTATATATTCATCCCTGGCTTTAAATAGTTGGCTTTGGGGTTTTTAAAATGCAAATAGTTCCAGAAAAGCCATTCGAACACAAGTATTTTATTTATAGAAAGTACAATTTATTGCATTTGATTTATCAATAGTAAATTAATTTTGTTTATAACTGTGTCTTTTTTTCTCGCAGCAGAGCATCGTTATACCATGTACATGTTTATGGTCATGACATGCATGGCACCTGCTTTTGAAATGAAATGTCAAAATATGCTGACTACTTTTAGTTCGTTCATAATAGCAAGATTTGATGAAGCGCAATTAACAGTAAATTTGATTAACTGTAAACACTGCAGTAAGGCAGCAACCATTTGATTTTCTGGGGGGGGGGGGGGGGGGGGGGGCTATGGTTTTTTTTGGAAAATTGAAAGAAAAAAATTGTCTTCGGTTTGTCGCTAAAAAAATAGATTGTTCTTCGCCGAAGGCGAAAAAAAAAGTTTGCACAGAAAAAAAAACCATAGCCCCCCCCCCAGAAAATCTAATGGTTGCTGCCTAATACATTATTTTAAATTTTGGGATGCACGTTGTTCTGTCACGGTCATCAAATCCATTACCTTTTAACTGTCGAATAATGCCAAAATTTTATATTTCACGTCAAATGCATTTCTTATATTATGTAGGTTACTACATATTTAAGAAAGGGTATAAATGTTGAAGAATACAAATTATGCGCTATTTATGATCAGTGTCGTGAGAACATTTCTGGTACTATACACGAGAATACACCGAACAAAGGTAGACTATTTCAAGTCGAACGAACGTTTGAACGATATTTCATTTAAGACAATGCATATATAAAGAAAAGATATTGTATGAGTGGTAATGAGACAACTCTCCATCAAAGTCATAATTTGTTTAAGTAAACCATTATAGGTCAAAGAACGGTCTTGGCTCGCATGTTAACATTTGGTTGCTCAGTCTATAATACGTCATTAAAGGTTATTATTTTCTTACGGAAGCGTATTAGGGACATAGAAAAAATAAAAGTAGTAGTGAGCTTTTTTTCCAAAGTCGAAATTTTGACATTTCAAATCTTAAAATTTCGACTTTAACTCGAAATTTTAACTTTTCTTATCTTGAAATTTTGACTTTCTAAAATCTTGAAATTTCGACTTTTCAAAGAGTCGAAATTTTGACTTTTTTAGAATTCGAAATTTTGCCTTTATAAAAAGTCGAAATTTCGACTTAAACTCAAAATTTCGACTTTTTTAAAACTGGAAATTTCGGTTTTTTCTAAACTCGAAATTTCGACTTCTTTTTAACTCAAAATTTCGACTTGTTTTAAACTCAAAATTTCGACTCGTTTTAAACTCAAAATTTCGAATTTTCCTAAGTATTTATACGTTTGCGATTACCACATTCACAGTCATTTATATCAGCAAGCGGAGAGCCATATACATCATAAACTTAATAAGCACATTTTAATAAACTAAACAATTTTAAAGAGGTTATTTTAGATAGAAAATCTTGTTCTTGTCGAAGAATAAATAAAATATGTTTCACGTTCAAATACATATTTCAAGTCTGGACTTCAGATATGTGTATCAAGAGAACCCCGTTATTCCGATACACCCATGTTACGACATACTTTTATTCAACAGTCTGATATATAAAGACAAGGGTTAATAGTTGTGTCATAAGAATGTCAACTTGTAGAGTTTAATCAATATTTCAAAAAAAAAAAAGAACCATTTATTCATTTCAAAATTCCAAAACTAGAAAACCGAGCAGCTCATTTGTCGTCCTGAATATGCATGGCATTTTTGGCTACTTGATTTACCATTGTTTAAACAAGGCAAAGTCAGTGACTTGATATTGGGAAACCAAACAGGCCTTTGAAACTGCGATGCTATATGTTCTCAGATATGACGATTCTATGACAGTGTCGTGGGAACTAAAACATGGAACAAAACCTATTTCAAAATATAAATTGCCAAAATGTGTGGATGACGCTTTAATAATTTGCGTCTATGTCTACTCCTTCTAAAATTGTAATAACTGTGTTTGAATACTAACATCAAAGTTTTAAAAGAGATCAAAGTCGAAATTTCGATTGTAAAAAAAATCGAAATTTTGAGTTTAAAAAAAGTCGAAATTTTGAGTTTAAAATAAGTTGAAATTTCGAGTTTAAAATAAGTCAAAATTTCGAGTTTTAAAAAAGTCGAAATTTTGAATTTAAAATAAGTTGAAATTTCGAGTTTAAAATAAGTCGAAATTTCGAGTTTAAAGTGAAGATTTAGACTTTTTGTAAGTCGAAATTTCGAGTTTCAAAAAAGTCAATATTTCGACTTTTCAAAAAGTCGAAATTTCACGATTTTTGAAAGTCAAAATTTCAAGTTTATGTCAAAATTTCGGGATTTGAAAAGTCAAAATTTCAAGTTAAAGTCAAAATTTCGAGATTTGAAAAGTCAAAATTTCGACTTTGAAAAAAAAGTTCACTGCCAATTTTATTTTTTCTATGTCCCTAATACGCTTCCGTATTTTCTAAATATCTTATCTGAACTTTTTAAAGACTTAATTTCTATCATTGTAGAAAGATTGAACATTAAACCAACCTGTTTCAAGTGAACAGTCCAGAGTTTGAAATGTTGCATGGACTTGATTGCTGGTGCTATTGTCTTGGTTTTACAGCAGTCAAGACGGAAACTTTAAAGAGAACTCAATTTCTGTAATGCAAGCAGAAACAGAGACACTTCCCTAATATCTTTAGTAACATTCGCATCATCAAAAAGCACTTTACAACCGACGTAAGCTTACATAACCCTAAAATCTATAATTTAATTTGTTACCGAAGCAATACTTCAACTTGATAATTAGTTTTTATTTTCGGCAAATGAATTTGTCTTGTCTCCTCCATTTTTAAATTTAAAATCCGATCAATCAGTTTGTGTTGAACTAAAGAAAGATTAAGATTGTCGGCAAGTGATTTCATATCATGTCTTGAAGATCTGTCTTAATCCTACCATTGAAGCAGAAGATATGGCAGCCATGATAGGTCATGTGAACCGATCGTCTGCTGTACCATCATTTGTATTCTAGAAATGCACAAGTTAGAAACAAAGTAAATTGTAGAGGATTTATTTTGAGTAGTATTATTTTATCTTAAATCCCATACATCAATGTCCTAATCCATGATAATTAAAAGCCGATGTACGGACAGAATTTGGAATTTTCTTGAAATATCAAATAATGAATATATACATCTTAATCAATGTTATTCCTGTATCTATGACATTCTGTTCGTTCGAGACAATAATCTTCCATTATCCAATGTATTATTGCAAAAATGTTATTAATTGTTATTAATAAATACAAAGACTTAGACACAACCTGTCTAAATAAGTAGTAGATGTAGGATTTTTGTGTAAAAAGTGTGAAAACTTTAAGGTTAACTGGTTTACTGAAAGATTAACTCATTTCCTTTAAAGACAAAAAGACGCATTACTGAAGTACAAAAAGGGAGATGTGGTAATTATGCTTTCAACTTTGCACCAGATACCAGAAGACGTGGTTGTAAGCAACTATAATCCACCGTACAACTTGAGTTATGCTAAACAACTAACGAAAAAAAAAACCACAGGCATTGCAGCCAGAAATAAAAGACAACAAGAGAATTACAGGCTCCTATGTGTGTACTTGTTTGTAAGCGTTTAACCCTCCCCTAAATATAGATTCTTGGACTGACGTTGTTTGGCATCATATTTGCGTGTCAATGTGTACTTTTTATTTGCTTTGTATAATTATAACCTTTACTGTTCAGTCCATATTTGGTTGTATCCTTTTGGTGTGGCTTTGTAACTATTTACACCACTGGGTCGATGCCACTGCTGGTGGACGTTTCGTCCCCGAGAGTATCACCAGACCAGTAGTCAGCACTTCGGTGTTGACATGAATATCAATTATATGGTCATTTTTATAAATTTTCTGTTTACAAAACTTGAATTTTTCGAAAAACTAAGGATTTTCTTACCCCAGGAGTAGATTACCTTAGCCGTATTTGGCACAACTTTTGGGAATTTTTGGTCCTCAATGCTCTTCAACTTTGTATTTGTTTGGCTTTTTAACTATTTTGATCTGAGCGTCACTGATGAGTCTTGTGCAGATGAAACGAGCGTCTGGCGTATAAAATTATAATCCTGGTACTTTTGATAACTATTGGTACTTGTACATCCCGCATTATTGTGCTATGGCTATTTTTTGCATTCTTGTTTTTCCTGTGTGCGTATGTGCTTTCTCTATACAGTGTCTATCTGCCGTTTTGTTCACTATGTTGAGATAGTTGGTTGTTTAATAATGCTTAAGATTATACAACACAATGCATGTTGACTGCTGTATCCATTTTTTTAAAAAACAATTTTACCTACTATATCTGTTTTGAATTTTCGTTGGAGTTTGTTTTTTGTTGTTGTTGTTATTTAACTGCTTGAATTGAACGGTGTTTTGTAGCACAACAAATAACATCAGTGTGAAGGGTATGACCGTCAGATCGGCATGGAACACTTCCAATAACTTATTAAGTTCACCTTGGAGATTACTATATGTAAGTCGAACTTTAATGATTGAATTTGAATATGCTCAAGTTCTTGGAAACAAAAAAAGTCTTTAAATTCAAATATTCAAACATGCTAACTTGTCTTACAAATTGGGTACAATGATAGTCATGAACTTGAAATGAGGTATTTGTCATTGGATAGTAGTCAAACAAAATGAGTAAGGGGCAGGTGTTAATCAGAAAAAAGACGATGTCCTTTTACTGTCATTATACTTTTTACAGATCAGTTATATAAGTGGAATAATAACATTGGTTCGACACTTCATTTGGAATCAGGAGCCTATGTATCAAATTGAGTCTGAAGTAATTTGAACACGAGTTATCTACCTTTCGGAAAAGTAAGTATGATTTGATGTAATTAAGATTTTAACACGGTTTCTAGTTTATAATTAACCCGAATAATTCAGTCGTTATATTGCGCTGATCTACGAAGCCTCGTGTGGGAGAAAATCGGACACGGAAAGGGCTTGAATTATTCGAGTTAGTTTATAATCATATTGCTCAAGTTCATCAGTAGAGTTGCCCATTAAAAGATATAATAATTATTCTTCGAACATGACCCAACATATAGCTACTCAATCCGGCAATAAGTCGTAGCTAGTATTAAACTTTAAATTTAATTAAGAATTAGTTCAGAATTTAGGAAATGGCTGATATAAAAGAGCTATACAGATCAAAAACATATTGAAGTATGACAACCGGAGTGTAAAACTACCTCCTGTCATTTGTCAAAAGAGACACTTGCTTGATTTACCGGTTTGCTCTCAACACTTACTCGACATGCAGGCCAACAATCATAAAACTTTCGAGTACGATATATATCAACTATTGTATTGAAACTCAGAAATCGATCAGTAAAATACCACTCGTTACCATTTTATGTTTCGAGTAAGTATTTTGTGCTCCGAGTAATGAGTCGAGTGTTATGTCTAAAAGGCCTGGTTGGTGGTCTTGTGTGGTTAATCAGTTACTTCTATTGATAAATTTGACCTCTGTATTATTGAATAAGAATGTATCGTTTGTTAACGTTTATCAATTTTTTTTTTATCGTTTGTCGTTTGAACATGAATGCGGTCGTTGGTTTTTCTCATCTGAATTGTTTGACTATTATCTCTGGGCCATTTTATAGCTTGCTATAGATATGCAGTTTGGTTTTTGCTCATTGCTGAAGGCATCTACATGTACCTAGTTGCTTTAATACGCTTCTACGTAATTTGGTCTCTAATTGTTAAAAGTTGTCTATTTTGCAATACTTCCACATTTCCTTATTATAGATGCATGTCTAAAATGTGAAGGGTAATATCTATAAACTGTACTGTACTGCTTATTAGTTCGTTGCAGTCCAGTCTAAGAGTTAAGATTGGAATTTTTATAGATTATTTATAACTAAGTATATTAAAAACCAACAAATCAGTCAAAGTTGGCTAGACTATATCTCACTTTTTTATTTATTAACAAGATATACAAAATTTGAAAGAAAAAAAATCTTTGGGGTTTTATAGTTATTTTAGGGCGACCAAAATGACTTTTATCATACTCCCCCTTCATGTACTGAACATATGAGTACTTTGTGAAATAAAAAAAGTTAATTAAATGTGTTCTTTTGATATGTTTTAAACACCTACTGTTTCGAAGTGTGAAATGTAACTAAACAACGATGTCACCGATGAATAGGTAAATTAACAACATTTTGCCAAAATAAACCTAACAACACTTCAAATAACAACTTATTATATTAATTATGATTCATTATGTAATGTTCTATATTATGAAAAATGATTATTTGCCTCTTGAGACTTGCTGATTGGAGACATAAAATACGTAAATTATTGTCGCAAAATTTATGTAATGACACTTGAGTCAACCAATTTCATAGGCAATAGTCTTGGAATAGAAAAGACAATTTTGGAGAAAAAAACCCTAGTAATTGCTATGATTGCAAAGATATAATTATTCTGACTGCCTATAAAATTGCATAATTGTAAGCATGCTTTCAATGTTGTCTGTTATAGACAAAAGACATTGACGATATTTTGAGTATGTTTAAAAATGCATGAATACATATTCTTTAATTTATGGCATTCGATGTTGAATTATTCCAAGAAATTATGATCCTTGGTATTGAAAATCGACAAAATGATAAAACTTTTTACAGATTGGTGGCATTTTCAGACGAGTATTATTTTTAAAAAGACTTCCGTATAACAAAATTGCAAAAATATAAGAAACATATTTAAAAGTTTGCAACGAAATTAAGACTCTCATCCCAAAAAAAATATAGATCTTTGTCATAAATAAAAAAAAAAAAGTAAAAAAGAGATGTACATGTATGCACAATTACTTGGTCTGTTCGTTCTGGTTGTCCACTATACTATATTATATACCCTGACTTAACCGTTATTGTTAAAACATCATATTAAATGAAATGGCTTAAAAAAAAGACATGATTCATTTCATTTTGAATTAGATAGTTCATGATGAGTCCATTGTCCTCAGTTCCATTGACCGTTTATAAAAAAAAATAAAAAAAAAAAAAATAAAAACTACTTAGTCTTAGTTGCATGAATATTTGTTGTTAGTGGCTTTGATCTAGCTGTCAGTAACTGCGAGTACTCTCATATCTGTACTTAGTGTCTTTTTGTTGTAGAGATGTACAAGTACCCGGCCACGTCCACTTGTATTTGTAGTATTTGTTTTTTTTTTATCCATCTGATGAGTTAAGCCTTTTTCAACTGATTTTTATAGTTCTTTCTTATGTTGTACTGTTACACCACTATCCCAGGTTAGAAGGAGGGTTGGGATCCCGCTAACATGTTTAAACCCGCCATATTCTCTATGTATGTGTCTGTCCCAAGTCAGAAGCCTGTAATTCAGCGGTTGTTGTTTGTTTATGTGTTACATATTTGTTTTTCGTTTATTTTTTGTACTTAAAATAGGCCGTTAATTTTCTCGTTTGAATTGTTTTACATTGTCATTTCGGGGCCTTTTATAGCTTATTATGCGGTATTGGCTCATTACTGAAGGGCGTACAGTGACCTATAATAGTTGTTAATTTCTGTGCTATTCTGGTCTATTGTGGAGAGTTGTCTCATTTGGCAATCATACCACATATTCTTGTTTATATTTACGTGCACCTGTAGAAAGTTTGTTAATTGTATTTAGAACTTTTGTTGTTAGGGAAGTCAGTGTTTTGAGATTCCAGTTAAGCCTGTCAATTAACTCGAGATTTTAATATTTTGATTTTCTTCACGATGGATGAAGATGTTAAATTCATCATCTATACTATTTCATGAGCAACAATTACATTTTCAAAGATTATATCTTCCAAATTGATGTTTTAAAAATTCCATATTCAATTATATTTTGTAATAAGTTTACAAAATTCAAAGTTTTAATGAGATTTTGTAGAAGGTAAAATTACCGAATTGGCATACCAGAATTGTTTGCATAATGCCCCTTTTTCCATTAAAAGTTTTTTAGGCGTATTTCTATGCTACTAGTTGTACTTAATTACACTTAAAGTGTAGCATGGAGTTAACAGATATAACGCTTTTTGAAAAAAAAAAGTTTTTTAAAAACAAAATGTTATGTAACAATTGACTGTAGTAAAACATTAGTATATATTATTTTGAATACTCACAAATTAAAAAAAAATCTTAAGAAATATAAAAAAAAATGCTTTTTATGCATGCGGAAAATAGTATTTTCAGACACACTCAGTTTGGTTAATATAAGCTTATCGTGAGTGAGTTCGTCGTGTACATCATTTATATTCAGACGTGGTTTCCCTGAAAACTTAATATAGTTTTACAACTATATTGTTTTAGCCATTTCATAAGCAGCATGGGTTATAATCTTATCGTGAATAAATAAGTCGGGTACACCTTCTATATCCTGACAGGTGTGTTTGATGCTTCTGTTTCTTTCCTGAAAACTTATAAATATTTTGATATAATTATTTTAATAGCATTGTAAAAGGAAAAGTCTGGTGAAAATGGAGATACATCAGACAATTAATCAGACAGAATGATGACGTGTAATTTCACATCTTCAAAGATGAACATCCAATTATTAGTTTATTGGAAAAGATAATGAGCACATGCTCAGATAGTCAATATTAGTCTCAGTATGACACTGCTCTTATCTTATACAGGTTAAACGGTTCCTGGTCCTCATCAGAAAAAGTCAAGTCACATTTCATTTCTTTTGACAGGTTTTGATCTTTTCTCCTCTGAAATACACATACATGATGAAAGAATAGGTCTTATCTATGGATGAGGAAAACATGAGGATGTACGCATCCCCGTGCGCATCAAACATTAACTGGCTTCACTTCTGTAATTAAACGTTTAATGTTACATCGTTATGTGATATTTTTACTTTAAATTATAATACACAACATTATACAGAATAGCTACAGGAAGTATTATAACCAAGGTCTTGCTATAATACTTCCATTGATTGCTATATAGATAAATTAATGGTTGGTTTTATGAAGTCGTGTCTGAAAAAAAAATGCATTAAATTTATTTTTAGCAATTTCCTTTAACAGTAAACTTATAACGAAATGGATAAAAGAAGATTCTACATAATCGAATCATTTATTTTTGATATACATATTTATTTAAAATCAGTTCTAAATAGCTCTGAAAGTCTTTTAATGGATTGAGAGTTTACATTTCAAACAAGATACCGAAATGGTTTGTTATTTCCTTTCTGTTTTTTGATACACGAGGGTCTGAATGGATGATCATTATTCATTTCTTTATTCTTCAACTTTTAGACCATTTATTTATTTATTCTTTATTCATTTTTACCCTTTATCATTTTAGCACCCAATTATTTTATTTTCCTTATATTTTTTTTGCACTTTATTCGGCACATTTTGCCTATTATTCTCTATGATGTAACCCTCCTTTTCAGACCCTCATACATGTTCATAGGAATGCAGACTTATTTTCGTAATTTATAAAAGATGTTATAATTCATGCCAATATTTTACTTTCATAAATGAGGAAGGTTGGAACATAAGTCAATACAAAAATAATCTTGGTCCGTGTTGAAAGCCTGATATAAGGAACATGATTGCTTTTCCTGTGCTTTATTTTGTTTTTTTGCAGTGCATGTACATGTACTGTGTAATTGATGGATATGTATACCTATATCTTTCTTTTCTTTTACAGTCGATTTTTTGTTTGTTCCTTGTAAGGAACTTCGCCAATGTCGCCATAGATTTTTTTTTACAGTTTTTGTCCTGCATTGAATTTGAACTTTGTGGTAAGGTTTGTCTGTTCCTTGTAAGGAACTTCGCCATTGTCGCCATTGATTTTTTTTTTACAGTTTTTGTCCTGTATTGAATTTGAAACTCTGTGGTAAGGTTATGCATAACATGTCTTTGTTTATGTTTGAGGGAATTAAGAGTTCAAAATATATGGAGTTACAGAAAGTTAATGCAGTTATTCCCATTGACGTAATGTGAATTAAAAAGACGATTATTATGGACTTTTTGTCAAAACTTCATGTCTCCACTTTGGATACTGTTATTTTGATAATAAATTCAATATATGTAATGAGGAGCTAGTCTAGCAAATAACAAATCTGCATGAAATGTTTAATGCTCGACACCTTGTTTTCTGGAATAATACGTACGCTTGAAACCATAATTGAAGCGAAACAATCTAATTTAAAATACAAACTCATGAGAAAAGTGGCCAATTTGACAAAAATTTTATGTTTCAAACAGTTCTATTTAGTTTCACAATTGGATTTAGTTAGTAAATGGTTAAAAAAAAAAAAAAAAACCCTCGCTATACGTCAAGTTATAATTACTCTGACCTATTTTTAATACTTCTATGAATCGTGCTCAGTTTCTTCTAAAGTACGTAATGAGATTTCGGCCCTTTTCCCTTGAATTTTAATACCACATCAAATGTTGTTTTATTACAAGATGCACTTTTATAAAGCCAAGTTTGGGCAAATTTTGTAATTATTTTTAAAATTACCATATATTAAAGTTGTAAATAAACCTTTAGAACCCCAATTTGAAGAAGCATATTTACGTTCTCTGATGTTTTGAATCTAGCAACAATGAAAGACTGTTTGTCTTGTTGTAATGCTGTGAACGTATTTAACTGTGATATATGAATGGCTTGTAGGCAATCATCGCCTAATTTGAAGCAGTAGATTTACTTATACAATAGTTCACGTTATCACTTATTTGCGTGCCAAAAAATCTTTAAATTGTCTCAAAGGAAACAACAATTTTATGCTTAAATCAGTAGGTCAACTTTATATTTGCTGCTTTGAATTATTGTAAAATGTATATGTCCATCTGTAGAGGGTTGTCTGTACTGGAACTCGTTTTTAAAGTTTATTTTGCAATTTTAAGTTTTGTGAATAAGTCATATGCTCAGATAATATCGTAAACATTTGACAGTCCATGCAAAACAGTCTTCAAAATTGTTTCAAACTTAGTCAGTATTTATCTTTACTCTTATTAAAGGAATTTTGATTCTGTTGTGTTTTTTTTTATGATGTCAACTCTTTTGTAAAGTTTATGTTAGACTTATCGACAACTTGTCTTGACGAAGAGGGCTGTAGTGTTTTATATAATTGTGAAAGTTCTCTTCTGTGTTTTAAATGTCCCCTGACCGTTTCTCTTCAGTGTGGGATCTTCTACAAAAATCGAGTGTTTTCACATTTATATAAAACCCTAGAGCCCTCTTCGTCAAGACAAGTTGTGGATAAATCTAACCGAAACTTTACAAAAACACTCGATGTTTGTAGAAGATCTCACAAGAGAAACAGCAGAGGATACTAAAGTGACATTCAAAGCTAAGAAGGGATCTTACAACACCATGACTCAAACAAGAAATGACTAAATGACAAACAATGTAAAAATTAAGAAGATGCGGTATGATTAATTGCTGAAGAGACAACTCGCCACCAGGGACCAAATGATGTTGAAGTTAACAACTATAGGTCATCTACGGCCTTCAACAATGATGACATAAACCCATCCCACAAAATCAGTGCACAATTACTACATATACTGAAGACTGCACGTGCAACATAAACACCACCAAAAACCTGATGCTCCATACGCTCCGGAAGGTTAAGTTGACCTCTAGATTTATATAGATGTCTGCTTTGGTTTTATTATGCTGTTTGGTTGATGTTAAGATGACACGTTAACCACAACCCGTTTATTTAATCTAAGCCATCTTAAAAATTCTTACGTATTATCTATCAAATATCGTATGCATCATCGAAAAAACCTTTTAAGTAAGCATAATTGAAATATATATTTTTCTATCTCCCGAGGCAGAAAAGTTACAAAAGATCTTTCAATTTAATAAAAATGTGATTCAGGCGTTGGCTAAATTTAGACATTAGCATGACCTCTAAATGGAAATATTATAACGTCTAATCCTAGATAATATTTAAAGCAAATATATTTAAAAGGCTTTTGTTTTAACCTTGGATCCGATAATATGAAACACGATCTGTCCATTTTAATAAATATTTTGTTGACAAAAGTTTATGTTTCTGTCAAATAAATTTTGAAGACTCTTGTAAATAACCATGAAATAAAAGGATATAATAATAAAGTATACATATAACGTTAACGTGTTAATCCGTGTCGTAAAGCAGGATCAATGAAAGTTTATAGAAGTTTTCAAATAACAAATATTTTATCAGCTCTAAACCTTTTATATTAAAAACCCTTAAAATCAGTTTGGAATATTTACGATTGGTAAGCGTATCCAGTGATTCGTTTTATGTTAAGCACATGTTTACTATTGGATTGTGAAAAGCTTGTTGCTTTAAACAAACCGGAAATATAATTTGATTGACGACTTTGCTATGTTGTCTTTTAGATCTTTTTGTCGCCATCAAATTCACAAACTCTTTCTGTTTAGCACCATTATAAACCATTTTACCACCACGGGAAAATCTTCATATGTTTACAATACATAAGCAGTTTTTTGTAGACTTTCTGTTGTTCGTGATATTTACGGACAAGTGTACTTATGTGATTGTATATATTGCAGAGTCAAAAGTTCTAACATCGAGAATTCTCAGTTCAGCATGCTATATTCCTCACGTACTGTACAATGAGACGAAACTATAGATTTAAGCTTACAGACATTTAACGATTTAGAACAAACGATGTTTTTCTCTGTGTTTTTAATAATCAGAAGAAACTTTTCAATGTTATATTCATATACAGTAAGGTATTTTGTTCATCGATTGAAAAATTGCGGCGAAAACGAGAAAAGGAGTCGTTGGTTAAGGGCATACGATACAGTTTCGATCAAATGATGATTTTTCCCCCAAAAAAGTAAAAGTTTCGTATTGTGCTATTATATGTACGATGAAAAACGTCTGTCTGCATGTTCATCATTTTTCTGTCAAATATTTCGTTACTAAATTAAAATTTTAGTTCAAGTTTTTTATAACAATAATTAACCCTAATTAAAATAAGTATTGGGCTGACTAATTAAACAGCTGTAGGAATTTCAGTAGATATTATAAAAAAGAAGATGTGGTATGATTGCCAATGAGACAACTATCCACCAAAATGACACAGACATTAGGAATTACAGTAGACTTCGCTTGAGTTCCAGCAGAGTAATTTTGCTCCGGGTGCGAGATTTCGTAGGTTGATCGCCGTTAGTGTCAAAACAAAGACTTAAACACTGGTATTTATACTGCATGCTTCTCCGCTGTATTTAGTACAGTAATTGCACATATTGGTCGCCTCAGTCAGATTGTGTCGATCGAGTTTGGTGACAGAGATTCCTGCGAATTTGCGTGGATATAGGTATATTTTATTGTGTGTTTTTCTATGATGTGATGTTATGCTATTGTTTCAGAAAAAGGGAGAAGGTTTCGTACCATTAACACGCTTAATCCCGCTGCAAATGTTTGCACCTGTCCTAAGTAAGGAATCTGATGTACAGTAGTTGTCGTTTGTTTATGTAATTTATACGTGTTTCTCGTTTCTCGGTTTTTTTTATATATAGATTAGACCGTTGGTTTTCCCGTTTGAATGGTTTTACACTAGTAATTTTGGGGCCCTGTATAGCTTGTTGTTCGGTGTGAGCCAAGGCTCCGTGTTGAAGGCCGTACATTGACCTATAATGGTTTACTTTTTTAAGTTGTTATTTGAATGGAGAGTTGTCTCATTGGCACTCACACCTCATCTTCCTATATCTATATAGTACAGTTCGTGCTTCGTAATAATATCCCACTAACATATTATCGTCCTGATATGCATGTTATATTTGCCACCATCGGTTTGAACATCAGCTTTGTTTAATTATAAAATAGCTCTTAAAACAAGTCAGAACAGAATTGACCATTTAAACAACAGATAATTATGTTCTTGATTGTAAATTCGTCTGTCTATTCTCATGTTCGTCTTTACATTTTTGCTTTTTTTATTATCGTTTTCTTTTTCTTTTATTTCTTAATGAGTTTTATGGACAATGAACATATTTTAATTACTGAATTTATGTATAATTACTCCATCTTCCTCTTTTGTTAATCTGTATCATTTGTATCTTCATGTCTCATTAGATCGTTAATTTATTGTCTCTTATTTTAAAAAATAAATCAGTCTCCTCACTGTCCTGTTATACATATGTAGTTATAACCCCTTTGTTTATTATTTATTTTCATAACTGTCTTCTTTTAAGCTCAATATCTTTTCATCATCTTATATATGCCACTTTTTACTGTTCTTTTTTTGCTAATTGGGTTTCTTCATCTTGGTTATTATTATGTTTTACCGTTTATTATTTCAGTAATGATATATCTGTTAGACGAGTACATAATTTTTATGTATTTCTATAACGACTTTCTTTCTTTATAGATTTGAAACTACTGCTTTATGCGTAAGAGCAATGTCTTTTTTTTTAAATGTACTAGTTGCTGATGAATTCTATAACCGACTTCATGTCCAGGACTAGAGCAATGGTTTTCTATCTATTAACTGCTCGCGTTGATACAAAATGAGGTATGATTTTTGCGATGTATCATCAGAGATGTAAAGACTTATTCCATTGTATAAATATTTTTCCTTTGCCGACCGTTTCTATGTACTATAGTGTTTTTTTTCTATTTTTAACGTTGCAAATAAATATTCCTCTGATTCTTCCACTAATCAGCGTGATTTATCTGCTAATGACTGTTGGCAAGTTTTTGAGGCTCGGACAGGATTTGAGCGCTGATATAAACTTGAGTCTTTGATCCGTATTCGTATAACATTCGTTAGGGTTATTGTTTTGATTTCGTGATTGTATTTTAACAATAGCAATGTGACTGTTGTAACTAGTGAAACAGAAAAGGTCTTCTATTCAGTTAATGAAAAAAAAAAATAATGGAGTTCTTAATACTTTTTATCAACGTTTTGTTGCTTTTCGTACTGTCTTTGTTTTCTTTTGGATATAGTGTTTTCTGTCTAGCTTTTGCTATGATGTTTTCTGTCCAGCTTTGGCTATGGTGTTTTTACCTACCTTTTGCTATGTTGTTTCTGCCTAGATTTGTCTATGTAGTTTTGTGTCTAGATTTGAAGGCTATTAGATTTTCTGTCGAGCTGTGGCTATGGTGTGTTTTACATATCTTTTGCTATGATGTTTTCTGTCTAGCTTTGTCTATGTAGTTTTCTGTCTAGCTTTTGCAGGCTATTGGAATTTCTGTCGAGCTTTGGCTATGCCAGGTGTCTAGCTTTGGTTATGGTGTTTTGTTGCCTAGTTTTGGCTAGCTGTTGCTATGGTGTTTACTGTCTAGTGTTGGAAATGCTTTGTAATTGACCTGGGTTGTATCTTCCTATAATACAAACCTTTTTCTCACCGAAAAAGTATTTTTTTCTTATACAACGATGTTTCCTATTCATTTTCCTTTTGTATACATTATGTAACCTCTCGTCTGGTAATTCTATATAATCTCGATAACAATTCGTCTCTTTGCATCAACGTTTTAATGACTCCATTCTAGATGCATCTGTAATGATTATAATGACACCATCTCTATATATTAACGTCATTGTATGATCTATGTCTGTCTATTTTTGCCCTTTAAAATCATCTTTCTTTTTTCATCGTGGATATGGATTTCGTATTTTACTTAACAGTTTTCTCTAGGGATACATATACTGTATTATTCTTGTTTCACCATCATTGATAAACATTGTTCATCAGTATTATACTAACATATTGTCATTACAATATTCTCTTTAAATTTTTGCTTTATTGTTCTCTCTTTACAATAGATATAACTGAAGGATATTCCTACACGGATCATATCGCATACAAAATTTGTCTGTCGACCGATTCTGTAAAAAAATCTTTTGATTGCAATGAGGCTTTCCTATGTTGACAAATTTTCAATTGTAAACTACATGTATAGTGAGTTTCCCTTGTCGATCAAAACTGTCGTCTTGACTGTGCTTAAAATATTTGACACTGGGCGATCAGTGGTGGATCCAGAAATTTTCCTAAGTGGGGGCCCACTGACTGACCTCAGAGGGGGCCCGCTCCAGTCATGCTTCAGTGATTCCCTATATAAGCAACCAAATTTTTTCCCAAAAAGGGGGGGCCCGGGCCCCCTGCCCCCCTAAATCCGCCTCTGGCGATGAGCAAACAAAAACTAATGAATCGACCATTTTTATCTGACGACTTTAAGCAAATCAAAATACACTATAGTCAAAAGGAAATTGAAAAATTAAGGACAATTGACATTGAGTTCACAAAACATGAACAGAAAGTAATAGGTTGAGAAAACAGACCCCATTAAAAACGGGATGACCGTAGCAAGGATAACAATTTTCTGCTTCACTAGTGTCACACTTCCAGTTGATCATGGCAACTATAATTTAATCAAATATACAACTCTTATATTTTTGTACCTCATGAAGGCGCGTTTCGATTCAGCAGTGGTGCTATAATCAAAACCAACAGATTGTCAAATAATACATGTCAAGTACAAACTTTGAAATCATAACGGTTCTCAAAATATATAGAGTTATTTATCTTGAGAACCGTAATGATTTCAAAGTTTTAACTTGACATGTATATTAACCAACACTAGACTAGAGGGTGGGTCATAATGTATGAACAACTTTCTAGGCCAAATTATAACACCTTTATTAAAAAG
Source organism: Mytilus galloprovincialis (assembly GCF_965363235.1). Taxonomy (NCBI): domain Eukaryota; kingdom Metazoa; phylum Mollusca; class Bivalvia; order Mytilida; family Mytilidae; genus Mytilus; species Mytilus galloprovincialis. The sequence goes on along the minus strand of NC_134838.1, from coordinate 67,007,160 downwards.
CATCAGAATAAAGCACTCTCAGCACATTACGAGACTTTCACTTTTTACATACATTTTTGTTTACCAAACATTATTTACAGCAGGCACACAGAGATGGCTCCAATCTCAATGATGTCCATTTTTCTCTCTGTACAGCAACCTGTTAAACTGTTAAACTGTTATCAGAAATAAAATATGGAGTTTAGGACCATATAATAATTAATTGTCTCGTAACAATATAATTTGACTCACAAGTGTTTACTATACACGTTTTTTTTTACAAGTAACTGATGTTGTTTAGCCTTTTTGGAATAGAAAATAATGTCAAAATGAGAAAAAAAAATCTGTTGCGAACTGCTTAGTTTTTAATATTAGCTATAAGTGAATGTTTATAATGGATGCTACATGTTATATCTCATCCTAATCTTAAGTATGACATAACATTAAAACCAATTGTACTTAATAATGTGCTAACATATTTGATTCGTCATCATCCATTGTTACAGTAGTTAAAACATCTTCCTAAATAGGACCACTTCGAATGGATTTTGCTAATTACCTTCGTTATCATCCGGGTTTTACCCTCTCGAGTTTATTCAGTTGACGCTTGAGTGGACAACTTAACATCCGTAGGTCTATTTAGCAACATGAAACCTAGGGATTACCTTTCGATAAAATTGGACACTTGTTTTGTTGACTCATGCCAAACATGATGCAGAAAAAGAAAAAAAATGAATGAACTATTGAAATATTTCAAATGTAGTCATTCATTACACGGACTAGTTCAATTTACTGAATGCATTTGTCCTTGGTAATAAAATGAATAAAAGATGTCGACACGAGCTGCAGTTAATGAAAGGGTTTAAAATGGCGTTTATAATTTTCTGTTATTGCCATTCCGAATAAATAGAGAGGAGAAACGTCATTAAATCTACTATAACTAGTAGTAAGGGCAAAATACTGATCTATAATTATATACGTGTTCAACCACAGAGTTAATATATCCCTTCCGGCTTTCTAATATCGTGAAACAGTATATATACTTTGTTATTATGCTTATGAACTTAATATAAATTAAAAAAAAAAAAAACATTTAGTGAGGACTCTTTTTGATGTAGCATTAACATTCGAAAGAAGGCTAAATTTCGTATATTGAGTTACAATTATAACAGAATATTTGCCAATGCCATAATTATAATAAATCAAGACAACTCGAACACACATACAAACTGAAAGATTAAGAGAAATGATACATACAGATATGCACTCATCATACATGCATACATTTGCTGTTACGGTTACACAATCAATATAAAAGTACTTTCCATTTTGTTGTTACAATGTTGTTGCATTTAATTTGCATGATACAGGAAGCTCCCACAGGGTACCCCCCTCAGGTCGCAAGGTCGCTTTTAAATTCGCCGAGAGGTCGTTTTTAAGGGAAATGTACAGGTCACAGGTCGTTTTTCCCAACACAGAGGACGGAAGTCGGTTGGAGGTCGTTTTTTTCCAAATTTTACAGGTCGCAGGTCGTTTTTAGAAGGCCCTCAGGTCGGAAGTCGCCTCTTAAAAGCCCAGAGGTCGCAGGTCGTTTTTGACCCTGCGGGAGCCTCATACAGTACGCATGTATTGTAATAATATTTTCTGTTTTATTGATTTTCAATATTGTATCATTTTGTTTATTTAGCTGTAAGTTTAACTAAAGCATATGTAAAATATATGTTTAAGCAATTACATCAACAATTCAATGGAGGATACTAAAAACTAAGATCACGTAGTTTTCTATACCTCCTTCAAATCTAAATTCGAAAATCTTGATCATTAGATGGAACAAAACGCATGAATTACCATTATGTAATAACTTTACATTTCAATTATTTACTCTTATATTCTTGAATATATGATGCTCTGTGAACACAAGCGTGTGAAAATAAAATCTGGCATAGAAGTATAACACCACGGAATTGTAATTCCTTGATAAATAAAGGCAACAGTAGTATACCGCTGTTCGAAACTCATAAATCGATAGAAAAAAAAACAAATCCGGGTTAAAAACTAACACTGAAGGAAACGCATTTTATATAAGAGGAGAACAACGACACAGCAGAAACACAACATCAAACTGTATAACACACAGAAACGAACTAACGCATTAGACAAAATCCAATGAGAATAACATATTTTACATCAACATTTAATACTAGTACATGCATTTGGGATACAAAAGTACCGTGACACGTCTTTTAACAATGCGAATTCACACTCATATATAAGAGGAAACAAACGACACAACAGAAACACAACGTTAAAATGTAACACACACAGACACGAACTATAATATAACAAGGCCATTTTCCTGACTTGGAACATTTTGAATACACTAATTAACAAGGAGAGAAACAACCAATTAGTATATAATTGTCAATATAAATAATATACCCCGATTTGTTAGGGAAAACCATACCAATCTTTTAAGATGAAACTATAAATTAAGAATAAATATTAACAAACACAACAACATTGTCTTCCTACTTATTTTCTGCAATCATTGCACCAGTCAAGTATACTGTTTTGATTTTTATTGAATGACTTTTAACAGTTCTTCTTATTAAGATCAAATATTGATAAAACACTTGAATACAATAGCCAATTTTAACTCGAGGATTTGTTTTGAATAATAAAAAATAGCTTTTATTAATTTTAAAGTGTTTTTAAAGATTTTAACAGTAAAATTAATTACTCTTTTCAAAACTAATAATCATAGTATCAGTTTCTCTTTTAATATCTTCCCTTTCACTTTGAGTACCCGTATTAACTTACAATAGGTATAAGCGCCCACTTGAATTAAATACGCATGCCCATATCAGCCCACTTAATATCCTTCATAAATGCATTGGTAGGTATGTGTACCGTTTCAAAAGTTTCTAGTATTTAGGATAGATACTTCAGCGGTTGGTTTTGAATCTTTTTGTAATGCAAATAACAAATTGGGTAGTAGACTTACTGAAAGCAAAAAAACTATGTAAACAAGTTTTGTTTACGAACCGAAGTACATTTATATTCTGATGTAATCCCTTATGGAAATATATCAAAGAATAGAATAGAGAATAGGATCGAGGTTTGGATCTAAAAATTACAGGGGGAAATTAGATTGGAATGACATATGTGCTCCTTGTTTTGTGATCCCCAACCACGATAGTTTCGTTCCATGACAATGTTTGCCAGAAAAAAACGTATGGAACAAAATCATAATGTTTGTATTACTGCATTCGCCTCAAATATAGCGGGTAATAAATATTAAGTTTTTTGATTAAACAAGCATAATTGGGTAACTTAAAATTGAAAATTATATCTACTTAGTGAGACCATCTTAGATATAAACATCCAAAACCATCCACCTGTTTACATTTTTATATGATTGTGTAACTGTTGGACGATTATGTTCACAAAAATGAAATGTAGCTTGTAATTTGACTGCTGTGAACCATCTCATGTGGAAAAAAATTGGAAAGATAGCTGTTACCCTTCCCTTTGTTTAAGTATTCCATGTCACACGAGCATTGATGTAAACACCAATACACGTACATGTATATCTCCTGTTAATAGTCCCACATTCCTATTTTCATGGTACAGCCCCTTTAATAAACCCTTTCAACTGAAAATTCGTATAAGGTGAATAACTTGCTTTTCAGATGTGTGATATATAGCTGGTAATAAAGTGGGGATATTGGATTTAGGGATAAAAAAGGAGATGTGGGATATTTTTTGTAAACAATGGGGATGTGAGTATAAATATATGGAATAAAAAAGTGTGAAGTGAGAAATTACATTTGAAAAGAGACATTTTGGAAATGAGTACCCTTTGTCAACATCTTCTTGTATATAAACCATGGAACTAGATTTCTGCACTCTCATTACATACCATGCATACTGTTTCCATATAACTATACACGCGACAATACCTTGCGTTTAAATTTCAATGGTAATGAGAATTGATCGTGTGTTGCAACTTTGATGTCTATTATGCTGACATATGAGAAAACCTGTTGTTTAAAAATTCTAAAATAGGAAAGTAATATGAACAAACATCGATGAAATGTCATCGAAATTAATACCTGGCATTTACCTGTGTCTGAACGTGATAAGTATCAATATCCATCAAGTTCATTTAAGGTCGACTTAATACAGTTTTACCCGAGTTACTCACGTATCCATAACCGGATCCTAACCGAGTGCATGTGGCGAGATAGGATTCTCTACTATAATACCTGTAATATTACAGGTAACATTAATTAACCAACCAGATAAAACCAGACGACATCAAGTACACCTTTTGTTAAAGCTGCTGAAATTGAATAACTGCCATGACGTAAGATCCTGTCTCTATTAATTATAACTTGATTAATAATTGATTTTTAATATCTGCCCTGACAAAGACCTGTAGTTGTAAGTGGTCATGATGCGTATCAGTGCTGTTATTTTTTTCTTTATCATTTTCTGAGTAGGTTTCAAATGTCAATCAGTTTGATTGGTAAGCTGTTTGTTCTTCTTGAATGTCTGTTGACTTTGGGACAAAAGTAACCTGGTATCTTTAAGTACATGTCTAAATCGTCTTTGAATAAAGCTTTTACGACAAATCAGCAGCTATCTAGTTTGGTTTGTAGTTTAGTCCAAGTATTCGGATGCTGTACTCGATAATATAGTGCATTCTATTCTAATCGTGCCTTGATGTTTTGCGATAGGATTGTTCTGCAATATTTTCTCATAATCCCTAGGATTACAAGGCATTTCCTCTCAAAGGAAATCAGTAATTGTATTACAGCGACAATTACATTTGTCTTTTGAAATGATTTTTTCCATTATAATAAAGGTACAGAAACCTCAAATGTCACATTATACTAAGAACCACACAAGCTGCAGGATATTAAAAGACACTTTGAAGTTGTAGATAAACAACTATGGTTGTCAAAACATCGCTATACAAATCGTTTTTTCTCTATCTATTCGATTTGTATTTTAAACTATTTATAATATAATGCTAATAAACCATAGAAATAATCAAGATCTATTATACTAACATAATTCATATCAAATACATATTTATACCATATATAATTTAAATGATACATTCTATGTAGAAGATTCCAAATCCATAAAATGATCAATTTTGACTTTAAACGTTGACACGGTTGCACTAAAATGAATTTGATTGATACGGCATGCATGTTTAATATAAGTTCATTGTTTTGAGTGTTTAAAGAAATAAAACACGTGCGTCTCTTAAAGACATCTGGTTAAGTATAGTCTCGAGAGTGAAGTGGGTAGCAACATCTTGAAATCCAGTGTGCTGTGCAAAAAGAATATGTTTTAATTTAGCTGTACGCACAAAATTGATAACTTATACAAAAAAAATAAAAAAATACGGTCTTCTCAGTACTACATTCTACAAACGAAAAACATTTAATTTTGAAATAATCAATTCCCCCACCTAAGAAGCAATAAACCAACTTCACCTGCATATAACGATATAAATTACTTAAATAAAATACAAAAATAAGAAAGCAATGAGTGAGGTTGTTAGATTTGAAATATGCCTTTTTGTGCATCTTTGTTAAATATTTGTTTGTTGTGATTCAGATAATAACACAATGTTGACTGCTGTGCCCCTATTTTTGACAGTTTTCACCTAATGTGTCTGTTTGTTTTGTTTACGCATCGTTTTCAATATAATGGAATTTGATGCAAGTGAGTGGTTTAGATAGCTATAAAACCAGGTTCAATTCAACATTTTCTACATAAGAAAATGTCTGTACCAGGTCAGGAATATGATAGTTGTTATCCATTCGATTGATGTGTTTGAGCTTTTGATTTTGCCATTTGATTAGGGAATTTCTGTTATAAAAATTTCCTCGGAGTTACGTTTTTTTGTGATTTTACTTCTTACAAATTATTCGATTTTCAAGAGCTTGCAGCTCCTACTCAGACTTTGTAAAACGTCACTAGGGTCTGAGCAGAAAGTTGACGAACCAGGGTTATGCTAAAGAACGTTTGTGTCCTCTTTCTAAAAATAAAATTCATCGGAAGTTACCTAGTATTGGACAAAAAATATTCAATATCAACTTCACATATATAGAAGTATATATTATGGGTACTGACGTGGTTTATCACTGATCTAAATAACGTGTTATTATATTATTCTTTTATTTGTATTTATGAATATTACTTTTACTGTTAAGTATATATTTGGTGATATCTATTGGACGTTTGTACTTATACATTCCGTCATTGAGTTATCATTCTAGGGTAAAACTTTTGTATTATTGTCTTTCTTTTTTACTATGTGCTTTGTTTATATAGCTTTTTAAACGTTTTTGTTACGTATTTGTTTGTTTCGATAGTGATTAAGATTATGACACATTGTTAACTGCTGTATTTTTAACATTTTTTCCTATTATGTCTGTTTGTTTTGTTCACACAACGCTGTCAATATGATGGAATTTTATGCCACTTTCATACAAATGAGAAGTTTACCTAGTCAAGAAACAAATTAAATCCACCATTTTCTACGCGAGACAAAAAATTCCTGTACCAAAGTCAGCCATATGACAGTTATTATTATTTGAGCGTTTGATTAAGGCATTTGTACAGGGAATTTCCGTTTTGAAAGTTCAGTATTTTTGTGATTTTGCTTTTTTTCTGTACACATTACAAGTTGTGCAATAAGATGATGAGTAAAAATATAAATATTGTAATTCTATAAATCATTAAAAAAGTTATTAGGATCACATAAATCAAAATTTGACATGATAATGAAATCATTTGTTTGCATTTCATAGCTTCATCAAATATCAAAATCAACTGTGTTTTAAACGAAATTTACAAAAATGCGTGGTTAATTCAAGTAAATTTTTTCAGTATCGACAAGATCAAGAACGATGCTTTTATACTTTTCAATCCCTATTCCAATATGTGTTAATTTCCGAGCGACGAATATCCTTAAATTATAATAAGCTCGTCTTTCTTGATTAATAATTTCAAATTTCTCTTCTCATAGTTCTCTTATAAGCACATGGCAAACATCATCACAATTAAGCTCAAAACATCAAAAACAAATATCACCAAACCTAGCCAAGAGGGTGTCAAACACTTTGAATATTGAAAATAAGTTTTGCTCGTTTGAAAATCATATTATTTTGACAGAATATTTACTTTTGACCTGCTGATTGAATTTAAAGACTTTAAGAAATCTGGACCATACAATTTATAGGAATAATATCATTAGCTACATAACAGTTTGCAAACTCTAAAATTGATTAATAAAAAGTTTGATTTCTCTTCACTTATAATATACGACTGAAAAATCAGCTAATCTCTAATGAGTTAACTCCCTTAGGCGTTCTGTACCCCCTTTCGTACCATGTCTGGACTATAAAAATGCTTAAGAAATGACTAACATTTTATGCCCCACCTACGATAGTAGAGGGGCATTATGTTTTCTGGTCTATGCCTCCGTTGGTTGGTTCGTTCGTTCGTCCGTCCGTGCGTCCGTTCGCTTCAGGTTATAGTTTTTGGTCGAGGTAGTTTTTGAAGAAGTTGAAGTCCAATCAACTTGAAACTTAGTACACATGTTCCCCATGATATGATCTTTCTAATTTTAATGCCAAATTATAGTTTTGACTCCAATTTCGTTAAAGTTTTTGGTCAAGGTAGTTTTTGTTGAAGTTAAAGTAACATCAACTTGAAACTTAGTACACACGTTTCCTATGATATGATCTTTCTAATTTTGATTCCAAATTAAAGTTTTGACCCCAATTTCACGGTCCACTGAACATAGAAAATGATAGTGCAAGTGGGGCATTCGTGTACTATGGACACATTCTTGTTTTTGTCTATGAAGAAATAACATAAACTAGAGGTTCTCAAGAGCCTGTGTCGCTCACCTTGGTCTATGTGCATATTAAAAAATGGACACAGATAAATTCATGACAGAATTGTGTTTTGGTGATCATGATGTGTTTGTAGAAATTACTTTACTGGACATTCTTCTTGCTACAATTATCTTTATCTATAATGAACTTGGCCCAGTAATTACAGTGGAAAATATATTCGAAAAATTAACAAAAATTTATAAAAAATTATGAAAATTGTTAAAAAATTACTATAACGGGCAATAACTCCTTAAGGGTTAAACTGACAATTTTGGTCATGTTGACTTATTTGTAGATCTTACTTTGCTGAACATTATTGCTGTTTACAGTTTATCTCTATCTATAATAATATTCGTGATAATAAGCAAAAACTGCAAAATTTCCTTAAAATTACTAATTCAGGGGAAGCAGCCCAACAACAGGTCGTCCGATTTATCTGAAAATTTCAGTGTAGATAGATCGTGACCTAATAGCTTATTTTACCTAAGTCTGATTTGCTCTAAATGCTTTGGTTTTAGAGTTATAAGCCAAAATCTACATTTTACCCCTATGTTCTATTTTTAGCAATTGCGGCCATCTTGTTTGGTTGGCAGGGTCACGTCACACAGTTTTTAAACTAGATACCCCAATGATGATTGTGGCCAAGTTTGGATTAATTTCGCCCTGTAGTTTCAGAGGAGAATATTTTTGTAAAAGATTACTAAGATTTACGAAAAATGGTTAAAAATTGACCATAAAGGGCAATAACTCCTAAAGGGTCAACTGACCATTTCTGTCATGTTGACTTATTTGTAAATCTTACTTTGGTGAACATTATTGCTGTTTACAGGTTACCTCTATTTATAATAATATTCAAGATAATAACCAAAAAGATTCCTTAAAATTACCAATTTAGGGGCAGCAACCCAACAAGGGGTTGTCCAATTCATCTGAAAATTTCAGGGCAGATAGATCTTGACCTGATAAACAATTTTACCCCATGTCAGATTTGCTCTAAATGCTTTGGTTTTTGAGTTATAAGCCAAAAACTGCATTTTACCCATATGTTCTATTTTAAGCCATGGTTGGTTGGCCGGGTCACCGAACACATTTTTTGAACTAGATACCCCAATGATGATTGTGGCCAAGTTTGGTTTAATTTGGCCCAGTAGTTTCAGAGGAGATTTTTGTAAAAGTTAACGACGCCGGACGCCGGACGCCGGACGCAAAGTGATGGGAAAAACTCACTTGGCCCTTCGGGCCAGGTGAGCTAAAATGTGGTGCACACTGAATAACCCACGTAGCTTGTTATTTTAAAATGTGCACCACAGTTTTTATTTTTTCGGATAGACAGAAAATTATTACAGTCATTCCTTATGATTTAATTCTAAATTCCATTTCAAGCCGATTTAAATCATGAAAAAATGTTGATGACGTCACGGGCACATGACAACATTATACCTATGAGCTGATACATTTTAAAATTCAAGGTTCAAAAACTATATTCTCTTTAAACGAGATAAATATCTACAGAAAAACAGACTTATCCAATATATCAGGCTTATAATTGTTGTACGTCAGACACGAACATGCATTTCTGTCTACAAAAGACTCATGAGTGACGTTCGAATTAAAAACGTTAAAAGGCCAAATTAAGAACAAATTTGAAGAGCATTGAAGACCATAAGTTCTTGAAATTATTAAGAAAAAAATAATTAAAAAAAGATAATTCCTTATCACGAATAAAAAAAATACACAAAAGAAGGAAGCATAGTGAACGTGCCATCTAAGACTTATAAGAGTAGTTTATAACAAATAAGATGAAACCAGTCAATGAAGATTCTCCAATAATGGTAAGATATGGTATTCAAAACACAATGAAAACAAACAAGAATCTATCTTATAAGTTGGATTCCTTTCTGTTCTGCTCTTAAATCTGAAAAATGTTTATAAATGTCATGTATCAACCCGGAAGTATCCATTAACCGATTCCTGCTAAGACAGGATAATGTTTTCCAGGAAGTCAAGACAAATATATCTGGTCACGGAATTTACAATAATTTTAGGTAGATCTACTACAAATGAATGGAATATTAGTATTATAAAGACGGCTTTTATTCATTACATGTTTGGATAAGGATGATTTTCTTTAAGAAATTCAAAGAAACTTAAGAAAACAAAAAAATAAAACTGATTTCGAAATTAGATTTGATCCCATCTTTCTTTTAATCACGTTAATGCTCCCAATAGCCTTCTATATTGTATTAAAGCGGAAAATCCTGTTTGAATGATATGTCAAAACAGCTGGTATTATTGGCTCATGGAAATACTATTTGATAGTCTTTAAATTCACATCTGTTACAATATATTTCATCACGTTATAAAATTTTCAATTATAATTTTATCAATACAAAATGATAAAAACCTTGCACATTCCATCTTTACCTAATAACTCCGAGTGTTGTTTCATATTTGTTGATAAAAATGTCAGCATGGCTTGATGAATTCTTAAGTGTTTGGTGTATACAAGAGAGTTTTTTTTAATTAACATGTGTCTGACACCTGACTGTTTATGTAATAATAAAATACATTTGCTGGGAACATTTGCCCATCAGAAGATATGTAGCAGATATGATATTCAGTGCACATTACCTTTCAGTTTTCTTTTTAAATATTTTTACTTCGCGCCGTTTCCGGATCTTTTGGATTATGAGTAATAAGACTTTTCATTGTTCATTGTTCATACAATGAAATGAAAATAACTTCATTGATTAGGGCGTTATTATCACAACATTTAGTAATGGCATTTAAAAATATTACCCGCTATGAGTTAGTTGCTCAAACAGTTAGTACATAATATGGTCTTTGTATCAATTAGCTTTTCGTCCTCATTTTATAACCATTGGACAGATGACATATGTCGCTAATGCGACGTACGATATAAACATCCGGAGCAGCTGCTTAGCACTTCCGATTTTGACGAGTGATCAAATTTCAGAAGGTTTACTAAAAAGTGTAAGTTTTTTGTAAACGTTTGTATCTTATTTGTCCTCACACGCGTACGTCTGTCGTTTGGTTTAAGTGATGTATATAGCCTGTGCTATTTTTAACTTTAAGTCTTCTAAACTTTGAGATGTAAATTCGGTACCGTGACCACAGAAAAGCATATGCTATAATTTATCAATTCAGTTGTACAATGCAAGAACATTCAAATGTAGTCCAATGAGTTAGGACCGCCTGTTATGAAACTTAAAACGAAAGCCTATAGATGAAATACCCTGATATAAAACCGGAAGTGGTAACTAATGAATAGGTTAGTCTAGGAGCACGCATGCTAACCAAACAACAGTGATTACCAAACAACTGAATATATATAGAGTGCATTAACGCAAAAAACAACAAACACCACGTACTCGTCAGAACATTGACTACTTGTAATATTGTTAAACTTTTGTAAAGTTTTATGCTTTTTAATCTTTCAAAACATATATCATGTCATTTATGCAATCCCTCCTTGTAAATTCCTAATATAATAAGACTATTTTCATATTACCGATCCCGACTTATTATCAGCAAATTATATAATCCGAATTCAAAAGTCGGTATTATGAAAAAAGTCTATTCAGCTAATAACTTCCTTGTTATCACAGTTGTCAAAAAGAAAAGATTTTTTTAAAGAAACAACATGTTTCGGGTTTTAAGACACGACAATGAGACAATGGAAAGGTTATCTGAAAGGAAAAATACATGTTTATATCTATATATGATGATAACAAAAACTAGGTTGTCTGTTTTGACTCATAACATTCCAAAAAGCTTGTGAAGAGAGTGTTAACCTCGAATATGCACTGCAAAATATGCATGAAGAAAAAATTAAAAAAGGAAAAGAAAATGAACAAAAAGTTTGAATTTTCTAAAAATTTACTTCTCATGTCATTAGAACCTTGATATGGATACTCGAGATGTCTTTGATGTAATAATTGTTGCGTTTGTGGTTCAAAAGACGTCTTCTTTGGAAATGCACAATACTATTAAGCTCGCTAATTAGGCATTTTGTTATTCATGAAGAATTATAATGTTTGTTTTTGATATCCATAGAATATTGCAATCATATCAGAATGAGAACATGTTATGTGTTATCTACATATGACCTTGCTTTTTACTAGACCGACCGAATTTTAAATGTGACAACTGAGAAAATTTTGGAGCTAAATTTTGAGTTGTGAATTCGAGCAGCAACTTTGTTTTGAAGCAGTGAAATATTTGGAATCCGATAAACTTTTTGTAATTAGACTGATTTTTTATTTGAAACCCTTCGTTTGGTATCTCTTATTTGCACTCTAACTGGAATGGATATGAACTCACACTATTTAGAAAGCTTTTATTTAGTGTACCACACAAATGTATCTTATGTAAGGTTGTCTTCTGTCTGACAACACTTTGCAATTTGCTATTGTTGTCAGAACGTCAATTCAATTACATTCATTTTTTTTTAGAAAAAAATAGCTTGAAGATTATTACTCTTAATTGAATAGTTTTTTGTGCACAGGTATATTTAGAGTTACTATGATATATATTCAATAGGATTATAGTTAAGGAAATTAATTAAAGTGGAATTGGTACACAAATATATTGAAAATTTCAAAATAATCCTTATTATATTTAGTGCACATTTGTGTGGTAATGATTGTTTTAAAGCAAACACATTGACATTCCTCTGTCTCTTATATGTACTTGGTCGCATCGAGAGGATGGACGTAAATCGGCCAGGAATTAAAAATATCTACGAATGTGAATATGGTAATTATATTCAAATACTGCAGCTTGTCTCTCTTGTAAAGAAGTGCACATAGATAATAACGGGCTATATATATATCTGACTTACCAACAAAATATACTGCACACGTACTAAAATTTACATTCTGTCATTGTGATTTTTGTGCAATGGAATTTTTGTGTTGTTGTCTTTCGTATTTGTTTGGGTGCTTTGTCTATTTGTCAATTTGTTTTTCTTTGTTTATGTATTTTTTTAGTTATTTTTATAGTGATAACGATTATTGCACACTGTTACTAATGTGTCCCAAGTTTTGACAATTTTACTATTATGTATGTTTGTTTTGTCGAGGTGGAGGTTTAGTTAGCTATTAAACCAGGTTTAATTCACAATTAACCCACAAAAATGTATGATCCAAGTCAGGAATATGACAGTTGATATCCATTCGTTTGATGTGTTTGAGCATTTGAGTTTGCCGTTTGGTTATGGACTTTCCGTTTTGAAGTTTCCTCGGAGTTCGGTATTTTTGTTATTTAACTTTTTTGTCGTACATACTAGCTGTTGTCAGGTACACGTACAGTTATGGAGGAGGTATAATAAGCTATATGAGCCATATAAGCTATATACGCTGTATATTAAGTTTTCTTTATCAAATGTAATTACTGATGTATTAACAGATTGTGTGTGACAAATTTCCAGACAAATGAGTTATTTGTTGTATACACGTCCGTCAACAATGACATTCGAACATTGATTAATGTCAGGATATTCGTAATTTGAAATCAAAATCCATCTATATAGCAATTATTCATTTGCCTGTCCATCGAAGGAGAAAAATATCTTAATTAAAGCATATCTACAAGTATACTCAGTCTCGTTCACTTAGTGCAATCCGTCCTTTCTGAGAAAGCAGTATGATAACTTGTCCTGTTCTTGGTTCTGCTAAAAGAGGATTCTGATTCAGTTTCAAAATTAGATGATCTAAATGAAATACTTTCCAATATGTGACCAATATATACAATGTTTAACTCTAATTGTAAAGCTTATTGCTTTTCGTGTTTTCGTTTTTCTCTGTGAAATTTAGGTTAATTACAAGCGGTAGAGATTAAGTAGGTCTGGAAAAGAGGGTCGTTCATTTCTAGACTGGTCAAAAGAATACAAAATACTGGGAAACAAGTGCAGATTAAAGGTTAAAAAATAGAAGGAATCACCTTTTCTATAATTAAAAATAAGAGAAAACAAATGGAACATAATGGGGTGCTGAAATATAACAAGTAAAGAATCATGGGCAAAATAAATTAAAAAAAGAGATAAAAGCATCCAGACTCTTATGAAAGAACGTCTGAGCTTATTTAAAAACTAAGGTTATTATTCCCACAAAAACGCTAACATAGAACAGATTTTTAGAAAAATAATTTTCAAAAACCTAGCCCTTTTAAACAGAGAAAAATTCAAAACAACAGATGTGTTTAAGCTGCAACAGTTTTTTTTTCACACGGTCTAGACTAGTATAACTATGTATTTTTTTCTGTATCGTTTTTGATCACGGATCAGTTAAATTCATTAGGAAATGTAATATTCAATCTTTCATAGATTTCGTCTGGCATGGAAACATGGTATTGAAAAATGTTATTTTCTTCAATTCTTCTAAAATGAATCAATGAAATAAATCATTTAGTCTGACAGCCAACGACTTCTACAAATATTTATCAAATAATCAATATTAAAAAATTTCTCTGATTGACAATTTACGTAGGATTTTAAAGTGGAATCCGACTTCAGCCGTCGTCTTGGGTTTACTTTGAAAAATGAAGTCAGATCACTCGGGTGAACTTTGAAAATAACAGAAACCCTTTGATTGATTGTGAACTTCTGTCATCTCATTACAGATATATACATAATCATGATAACTTTTTCAAGAATTCTTCTAAGTTTTGAGTCATCTTCACATCTTAATGATAACAACTGAAGACGCAATCAACGAACTGAAAAGTTGATTACAGAGACAAATAATAATTATAGTATGCAATGCTATATGACGTTTAAACATGATGGAAATTTGATCATTTTTGTACTTAATCTTTTCAACAGAAACGACTTTAAAAGATTTGTTTTCGATTCTCGAATTACATAACACTATGTCTTTGTAAGATACTACATAAACATCTTGCTTTTTTTTTTTATATAAATCAGGAATGTTTTATTGCACAAAGTTGAAAACAAAACCACTACCATGTTATGTATATTTAGATAAAGAACACAAAAGAAAGGCGAAATATATCAAAGGATATTCAAAACATTAGTCGAATACAAACTGGCAATGCAATGACAAAAAAAAATAAAAACTACGAAATAGCAAACAACAACTGTACACAAAAGACGACACAGAAGACTGACGAGTGACTAAAGATACTTCGGCCGGGTAAGTATTATGCTCCACTCGTGGCAGGTAAGTACACACCAGATGATAAGTAAAGTGATGGAACATCCTGCCATGGCAGATTGGCAATTTTTAGACACTTATTTTACCATAACTTATAAGACATCACCAAATTCTCAATATTCGGTCATGTAAAATTTTCTAACCATAAAATTTACCGAATGTGAAATTCAAAATTGAAACACATTGTTTATATACTGAGTTAATAGTGTTGCTCTTTATGCATTTTAATTTTTCAAACTTTTTTTATGATTACACCGATAACAGTCTCGTCTATCATTTACCAAGAGCATCATGAACCTTCTTTACATAAAACGAAAGATGGTTTCTGGTGCTCCAGAACGGTAAATAGATCATACTCCACATGTTGCACTCGGCGTAATGCTTATGCACGTACAAACCTGTTTTAACTTAAAATTTAAACAAAATGAGGAAGAGGAAGCTATATCTTTGGGTTTTTTTCATTTCGATTTCAGGAAGATATATTAATGGAACCCAATTAAAGTATTTCATTTGAACTTTTCTTTACTATAATTCCCCAAGATTTCATCTTCTGTTCGACTTTCTGAATAAATTAAACAAATGAAATTAGCAATATCTCTATTTTAATATTGTTTAAGGTACTATTATTTAAGAAGTTATGGTGTGAAGATAAATTTGTCATTGAAAACAGTACAACACTATTACTAAAGGAAAAATATACAACAGTCAACAAAAAAAAAAAAAAAAAAACGCATTAAAGATACCAGGATTATATTTTGTACACCAAACGCTTTTTGTTTACAAATAACTAATCAGTGACGCTCAAATAGAAAACAAAATGAAATGCAAATCAAAGTACGAAGATAATGTGTCCAAAAAGTGAGGACCAACAATTCCTAAATATTTTGCTAAATGCAGCTTTAAAAAACAATTAAAGATGGAACATGTCAGAATATAGCCAAAAGAAAATAGAGAGATCGCCTTATCAAATGAAGACGGAGCAAAACAACCCGAGTGAATACAAGTGCTTGGGAAGGGTATGTTTGTTATGGATATACAATATGTGAACAAAGATCATTCATCAGTAGCACCATTCACATTGACACAGTTTATGCATTTTGTTTGTGATATATTGGTTATAAAATTTCCTCAGGATGGAATTTTATTTGGCTGATAAAAAAGCTGATAACCCACGAAACCCTTAAATAACAGGATGACCTTTTGATTTGTAAGCAGGGCTCGGTTTGGTTTTTGCGATCAGAATATTCTATACAGCTATTGCTAGATTGTTTGTTTTGTTTTCACTTTTGTGAACAGCTACCCCTGCATTTTGTGGAGCAGAACATTAAGTTCCTTCCTGTCTTGTTCGACAGACGAATTACTGTTCTTGTCTAGCTAAGATAGCTTGACTGAGGGCTAACATGCATGGTGCACAAGTCACAGTATGCCAGTTACTCTGAAATCAAAAATCTATATCAAAATGTAGGAAAAAAAAAAACCCAATGGCGTCTTTGGGTGAATTTGAAGCGTTGTCCCAATAAGAAATGAAACATTATAAACAAATCAATATCAGTCTCGTCGTTACAAAGCAAACCAGCCTAATTTAACTTCATATATACGTATGTGTATGATTATAAGAAGAGTGGTCTGTGTTTGTCCACAATGTCAATTTCATAAAACAGTCGAAGAAAAGGATGTCTCTAAATGAATTCAAGGTATACAAACCAATAGTGAAATATGGCGTTTCTTCGTGAATTTCGAGGAAGCCAAACTGTTGCTGCTACTGCAAGTTAAACACCTACTTGGGTGACAAGTTCTCTTGTATTACTAACCAATTAACAATTAAGAACCCAACACTTTCACTAAAATTAATTTGTCTCGTTTAATTTTCATAAAATTTTGTCAAAGTATTTACTTTAACCCTTTAACAAAACTATAAAAATTTCAAAAATTTTGAACCAACCGTTTTGTCAGATAAATTACACTGGTTATATAGCAGTTTGACAAACACCAATGTTAATCATTGAGAAGCTTTATATTCGTTTTATAACACAACGTCATTAAAACGTTCAGCTAACTTTACAGAGTTATCTCCCTGTAGTGTTAGGTACCACCTTAATCTAGGTAACATCCGAACACAACTTGCAAAACAGAGAACGATGCACAATTTCATCGTGCCTACCATTACATAGGTCCACTAATCAGGTACCGAGAAAATCTTCAGATCAAAAAGTATTCCTGGCTCATTTACTGTTCTTACACACACAAAAGTGATTTATACCAAAACCTAAATAAAGCTGCAACCCCAAGATATAGTGCGAGTAAAAAATATATACACCTTAAGCGGGAGAAATAGGAGTATTGTTGTTAAGGTGAGAAAATTTGTAATTTTAAAATTAGTCGGTTCTGTTACTGGGATGAACGCTCTTGATCCGAAGTGAATTGAGGTGGGGGAATCTGTATTTTTGTTTTTGTCATCTCAAGTTAAGGAATATATATTAATTGGACCCTACTAAAATATCTCATTTCGACGCTTTCAGTTTTCAAATTCCAAAAGGTTTCATTATTGTTCTGAATTAATTAAACCAGATATGATTTTCAATATATTTTCCATTCTGGTTTCCTGTACTATTATGCAAAGAGTTAGTGGACGCTATGGAGCAATTTATCAGAGAAAGCCATACCCTTCAATCCCTTAAGGTATACACCGAAACTAAAAACCCCATTGAAGATACCAACTTATGTTTTGTACGACGGACGCGACATTTGCGCCTGAATAAAAATGTTCAAAATGCCAAATAGCTACGACGTTGAAAAACATTAAGGACAAAAAATTTTGAAAGGTTTTGCCAAATGTCAATACAGAAACAAAAGCAAGATTGAATAACAAGCCATAATGTAAACACAAATAAAAGAAGGAAAAAAACTGTAGAGAACATCGCAAAAAATAAAATTGAAAACGGGTACCATATGTTTAAAGAAAAGTTATAAAACCCGAGGTGAACGGAAGTGCTTCTGGAAGGTAATTTGTAATGCTTATATAATAAGTCGATCAAAATCATCTACGTATTAATCGTTAAAACAAAGAGCATAATAACCCACGACACACTGTTAAATAACAAGATGATCTTTTGATTTTCAAGGGGACATGCTGTTTTCTGCAATCACTATATTAAAATACACATTTTGGCAAGTCAGGCATGTGTCAGTCCTTATCCAGGTGTTTGATGTGTTGCTTTGAGTTGCAATTAGATTTAGAGACTTTCCGTTTAAATTTTCCTTGGAGTTTGGTGTTTTGTTACTTTAATTTTTGCTAGATTGTTTTTCCTTTCTTTGTTTTATCTTTTGTGATCGGCTATATCTTGCATTTTAGAGAGGAGGATATTAAATTGCATCCTGGTTTTGTAAACATAGACGAATTGTTGTTCTTTACACGCATGGATTAACATTGTGTTCAAGTTGCACTATGTATCTCTGAACTCGAACATCAAACTTCAAAACTTCCAAAAGAAAAAGAAAACAAGTAATGGCTTCTTACAGTTATGGCTAAAAAAGAAAACGACAGACAGACAAAAATACACAAGACACAGTATAGAAAACCAAAGATTACAACCCCACTAAAACTGGGGGTGATCACAAGTCTCTTGAAGGGTAAGCATATCTTGCACCACAAAGGGCACCCGTTATCATCTGTGAAACGGACATTCCTCCCGTTGATAAACATTTTTCAATCGGTTTATAACCTTTGAACACCGGTATACTACTGTTGGCTTTGTTCATTGTTCCTTATATACATAGGTCCACTATTCAATGTTGATGTTTTCGCGAGATGATGAGGATAGATAGAAAACTTACAATTTGTAAGTTGAAAGATAGGATGGTGATAAGTGAATTGCTTTAAAACAGTTCCAAGATAATATTTAGATGTTAAAGTAGTTACCAAGAGCTGCTATACATGTGAAGGCAAACTTAAGTTTCACAGAAATAAACCAAAAAAAAAAACCGTATAAAAATGCCAAAAACCTCTAACAAATGTCTCAAACTAGGACATGTAATTTATAAATATCTTAAAGAGTAAGTCATGAAAGTGGACACAAAATGATAGTTTGTCCAACAGAATTGCAGACCCTTAAAGACATTGACCAAGAAGTCATTTGTCCGACTTGTTCGCGTCACTAGATTATTAGCTTCTGAAAGCTTATTAGCTGTGCTGAATTTTCTGCACTCTAATGACAATAGTGCAAGTAGACGGGTATTACTTCAAAATCTATGTATTTTGAATTGGTTTCCAGAGGTCAAGTGTTATCATTCCACTTATATGCCTTCTACTGTCTTCACTTGTTTAATTATTGGAAATTTTATTTAATCTAGGCATGTTAAGTTTGATAATACCAGACACATTTGTTGCTTTGATATATACGTGTATACGCCTAGGGGACCACCATTTGATATTACTAGCAAGAAGATATGTTATTAAATCTCTTAATCTTTAGAAAAAATAATCAATGAATTCATATCTTATTATTATGAAAACAGCGAATGGATGACTTTTTTGTCTTGTTACTTACCAATAAGTTATCATTTCTTCTACCTGGTCTGGTAGTCTGACATGTTGTTTTTATTCAGCCATGAAAACATGTGTAATTAATTGCTTATTTAATAGACTTCCATCCAAACTAAAAAATAATATAAAGCACACTTTATAAAGTTAAACAATTTTCCCCTGGGAAATGTACAATTGATTGTGCCAATTTTTCATTAAATATTATTTATGATCAATCTTATTCATAGCATTTAGAATCTTTGAACCTGTCACGTTGGGATGAAATAAAGTCATGTACAAATAGTTGTATCCTATTATTTGTAAGGAAATGTAAGCATTTTATCAGGACTTTGACAATTCGGATTTATATCCCTGTTGTTCTGTTTTCAGTGTGTTTTCTCGTTTAAGCCTCTTTAATCCATTTCCCTGGTGTGAGTAACAAAAAGCTAGAGAATTGTATCATGTTTTGCTAGAAATGATTATGATATTATAGAATCACATTTCAAGAAACGAATGTCTACAAAATAACGATTTCCCACTTTGCATATAATTAACTTGGCTTTTGTATGATGAATACTTAAATTATTATAATGATTCTGTAAAAATCTTAAAGTAAATGAAGTTCATTTTTCAAAGCACAAAGCTGCGTTGAAGAAAAGATATTACACTATTAAGGGAGACTATATATACACAGAAAACGTGAGCAATATGGACAAATAAAGGCAACAGTAGTATACCGCTGTTCAAAATTTATAAATTGATAGAGAAAAAACAAATACGGGTTACGAACTAAAACTGTGGGAAACGTATCAAATATAAGAGAACTACGACACATCAGAAACACAACACCGAAATGTAACACACACACAGAAACGAACTAAAATGTAACAATGTCCATTTTCCTGACTTGGTACAGGGGAACACCGAAAAAGGCGATTATGCCTGCGACAAGTGGAACATATTGGTAGTTATTTGTGACACGAATATTGTCAAGTAACGATAGCACGCGCGTGCAACCTTCATTGTAGAGATTTTAACTATACAAATATGACCCTTGATTATAAGATGCCTTGAAAACAGCATATTTTGTTTTTATATTAGATTTCTAATTAAAGAAATCAAAATTGGAAACACATTTGCCGTATAATATAACTCCAAACTGCATATGAATATTTACCACATACTGTCGCTTCTCGAATATTTCTTCACAGAAACGGAAAATTCACCTTTGAAAAATTGAAACCATATCTCTGTAAGCAAAAAGTTTAGATGAAACTTGTCCTAATTGTCAGTTTAAAGAATGTAAGTTAAGATATGGAACAGACTAAACTGTTTTTTTGTATCTCCTTTATTTAAGTGCAGTGAATTTAAATGTGGTCAACATATAATCACCAACCCTCGAATATTTCAGCGAAAGCCTCATGATAACGTTAATATAAGTTAACGGAGTATGTCTGATCTCTAGTCTGGATTGGATGTTATTCTTGGTCCTTTTTAGAATATAAGTTTTTAAAGTTTGTATAAAGTTATAGATTTTAAAATATTTTGGATTCAACCATATCATTAACATCATTATTATAGACATGTATTGCTGACAGGTGCATCGATTAATAGGAATTTATTTGTCAAAATTATTCTTGAAATAAAGTTGGAATTTTATGTAACTTTTTGATATGATCATTTTGACCTTTACGTAGCACATCTACACTGAAAAGGCCACATGTAACTGATTTCTCTTACGTAATAGTACATATGAGATATTGTTTTCCGCCTCTTTTCAATATGATTTAATAGAAAAAAGATAAAAAATTAATATGAACTTATATAAATACCAGAATGTGTTTTATGTCAAGAGTTGAACGCACCCCAGGTGAATACAAATAGAGACAGAAAGTATGGCCAAACATTACAGATAAGAAGATTAATGATATTTGAATTGTCTGAACTAAAGTCGTAAAACAATAAATTTGAAGCATTAATGACACTTGAAAAATTGTTAAGTATTTAAAAATATCTTCACCTTTATAACACTTAAATGACAAACTGGCGTTATTCTTGTAATCATGGCATATAAGGACAAGTGAATTCACCACATAAATCTTCAAGCACAATTTGTTTTGTCTTCATTTATTGAAAAATCTAATCTTATTGGCAAATACGTATAAGGCGAAATTGAAAAAGGAAATTGTTATTTTTACTAATAGACGCAATGTTCACCATCATGCAACAGGCTTTCCAAAACCTCGCTATCATGGCGCCTAGGCGTCTGTATGGTTGTAATAAATCACGGTCTTTATCGGCGATTAACAAACTATGTCGGGAACACGTCACTAAAACAGCAAACATTAAGACAAATATACCCGAAAGATATCTAGGAGGCAGCATAGTCGCCTCAATAATAGACAAGAGAGGCGAAAGATACCAAATGGAAATTCAAACTCATAAGTCGATAATAAACTGATAACGCCATGGTAAAATTAAATTAATTATTAAATCGGTAAGCCACATTCCCTGGGAAAGGGACGGGATTGTAGTTTTTGACATTTGGAACATATCTGCTATCAACTGTGGAACGGATATTTCACAAAGGTCAACCAACTCGTGATGATGTCCGTATAATTTACGAAAAGATAAACAATTATCTATATAATTTGCCAAGCTCTTAATTATGTCGAGATGTTTTTGCAACTCTTATCGACTCGGTTCGATTTTGAGATAGACATGCACTGACAAGACCAAGACTCTGCCGTCCACCAGGTCCACCTTTTTATCTCCATCTTAAATTCACCGTTATCTTTGATTTACCAAAATCCTCTTGTATTTTGAAATGTTCGCAGATTCTTAAAGAGGAAATAAATGGCTTATTCCTCTGATTGTATACTAATATGTTCCTTGTAATGATATCAGCTTTGAAAGAAAGCTGAAATGACCGAAACACTTGACAAAGTAGAAACTTATTGACCAATAAAAAAAGGCAATGCTGATCATACTGAATTTTCAATCATTTACAAAATATGATTCAAACATACAGTAAGCCACTCGATCGATGAAATGATCAATTCATTTGTTTTAACTGGAAATATATCATTTTCAAGGAAAGTGAAATTAAATCCATTTAATCATGATAATATGTTTATATACCGCCGTTTTAAACGTCACTACACCATTAATAAACTGGTAATATCAATGAACCTTTATACATATAGTGTTCTTTTTATGCGTTGCTAAAGCGGTTGTGCGTTAGACAACAGTAAGATATATATACAAATATATCTAGTATTATCTTCATAACAAAATATCACTAAATTTTTCACATTGATTTTAGCATAATATCTTTTAGCCAACTGACATTTCACATTGGGTAATACGAGGACTAATAATGGGTAATACGAGGACTAATAGTTATTACACAGATGTATACGTCTATACGCCATAGGATCATAGTTTACATATACATTACACTGACCTAAACTAACTCTTGGCCCAAAATACTATTTTATGCGATTTTGAAAGTTTTTAAGGGATTATTTGATTAGATTTGGAAATGTCTACACCTTTATAGGTAATGAAGGCTCAATTTTATATATATATTTTGAAATGGAATCAGCCTTGCCTACAGGTTGCACAAATTGGAGCACGCCTTCGAAATGTTTAATATAATTGTGCTATTTACATTTTTTTGTTTTTTCACCTTCAATTATTTATATTATACATGTTATATGAACTATATTGATGTCAGTTGCCCTCCAAAATGATATACAATAAACTTATCCTTTTTAGAATAAAATGAATGCGAAATTGAATTAATGATCAAATAATTTATTGTTGTAAAACTTACACTAAATGTAAACAATATATAGAAGTATATATCACAAAAATTAGTTAAAGATAAAGATTGATTGATTGGTTGCTTAACGTCCAGTTGCAAATATTTCACTTATGTTCAGGACGAGAACAAATTAACAATACATTCAATAGGTAGGTCATATGTTAGAAGTCGTCCGGGATAAAGGTCGGAGAAATTTCGACTGCCAGAGGAGTAATAAAATCAATAAATTGAAAAAAGATCGACAATACAATCGATGACCAGAGAAACTAAACAAAAAGCCAAACAACCGTCTATTTCTGTTATAGATGTAGCCTTGGACAACTAAACAAAGAAATACTACTGTTCAAAATCTTAGTATATTTTACAATAAAGCATGATTAGATGCAAAACAAATATTAAAATTAACACAAAAAATTGACAATCTTTTTAGAGTGTAGCTAATGTATGGGTTGTATCCAAATACACGTAGTAAGATGCGATATATAAGTACCCATAAGCCCTGATTTATAAAACTTTAAATAATTTGGTTAACATAATTGCAATGAAAAAACTGGTTTCGGTTCTTGGTTTCAAAGGCGGTACATGTTTGTAATCCAGGTATCAAGTGATTACACGTTTTATGTATTCAAGTATGATACATCCTCGGCGATAAAAAGTTTAATTTTGTGCATTCCTGGTAAAGGTCAACCAAGAAAAGCTCTTCAGACGCACTAAAGCTATAGAATGTTATTTTGGATTTTCGAATTGGTAATTACTGCACTGAAATTATCTGTCATTTAAAAAGGTATTTCAGTTTTACTTAAATAATTAATAGTGTACCGAAGGGTCATGTATGTATTTTGAGACTCTAAATGTTGGATCTTTTTTATATGCAATGCGCATATATTATGAAGATAAACATAACGTATGATTTTGATAGAATTTCACACTCTTTTGATTGTTTGTATATCAAAATACCATAATAGATAAATAAGAAAGTCATCTCTAACAAAAACCACAATTTTGTTGGGCATATAATTATAAGAAATTATGGATAAATTGTTTTAGTTGCACAATGGTTCTAGATTCATGTAATGTTCATGTATCATAATTGTATAAAACTGTCGTCTTCAAAGCAATGTACAGCGCCGAATATCATTTTAATTTATGAGATAGTAATCATTTGTTTAAAATTATTTCAATTATATCATCAAATTCCTTATTATTCAATTCCCACAAGGTTGCATAAGCTTTTGCAACTTCGACTGTGCAAGTAAGCAAAAAAAAAAAAAAAAAGGAGTAGTTGGACATATTTATAACATTATTGTATTACATGTGTTGTAGCAGTGGTATTGAGTGGATATCAAAGATCTCTTATGAATTATTTTAAAACTACTCTTTTGAATACTTTTGTTTCGGTTAAAACCAAACTTGACCCTGAAACATTGGTTGCTTATTACTGGTAAAAATTGCACTTAATAATTGTCTGGTAAGTGATTTAGACTTTAAACTTACTATGATGTGCTGTATATTTTTTTATATACATATGGCGTAAATGGACATTAAGAGGCTATGAAACCTGTCACATTATTATTCTACCTGTACCAAGTCTATATTCTTATGTTTATGTCTGTATTTACTTCGACGGACGTTATACGATGGTATTAGTTTTCGACTTACAATGCAGCTGCATTGTTAAGTGTGGATATTTATTTTTTTTCACTTTTCAATATGTCAAGTTAAGTATGGTTATCTGATGACGGTATGTCAATACAGGCACTGCGAACACAAACAAAGGGGTACCTTTTACTTAAACAAAGTAATTGATGTTTAAAGAAAGATAATTCACGTATCTTTACATTCTTGGCGTTAGAATGTTTAGCTTTGGTATTCCCGGTAAGGGTCATTACAGAAAGGCGTTTCAGACGTACAAATCCATCCAGTTTTATTTTCATTATCGGGATTGGTCATTTAGCCCTTAAAAAAATAAAGACAGCACTTTATAAATTTTATGCGTTCAAAGCGTTTAAATTATCTATCATTTTTAAAAGAATTTCAATCTTTACTTAATCTATTTGTAGTGTACCAAAGCGTCATGTATGTACTTTGAGCATGTTGAGGTTCTAATTAGATAATTTAGTATATTTTTAATATGCAATTTAGTATATTTTGAATATGGAAAGTCAGCAAGGTATGTCGATGAGCATACAATACGATTTTGATAGACTTTAACACTTTTGTTTGTTTGTTTGTTTATCACAAATTAAAAATAAATAAATAAACAAGACTGCAGTCACAAAACCAAAATTGTCTGATATATAATTAAAAGTAATTATAGATTAATAGTTTTCCAATGCAATTAAGCATTTTAATTTTCGATACAATTAATGTTTGTATATTATACAACTTTGTTGTCTTCAAAGTAATTGAAATATAAGCGCCGAATAATATTTCAATTTATTAAGTTGTAATTGTTTGTTTAAAAATATTTCAATTATATAATCGAATCCCTTAATATTCAATTCCCAGAAGGTTGCATCAGCTTTGCAACTTCGACTGCGCGAGGAAACAAAAAGAGGTGTAATTGGACATATTTCTAACATCATCTTTGCAGCATTGTTATTGAGTGGTAACCAAGGATCACTTGGGAAATTACTTTTATTCTGCTCCTTTGAAACTTTTTTTCAGTTAAAACCAAGCTTGTGCCTGAAACATGGCTTGTTTATTATTGGTAAATATTGCACTTGGTAATTATCTGGTAAGTGATTCGGACTTTAGATATTCTTGCTATAAAGTGCTTTTCTCTTATACACATATGGCTTAAATGAGTAATTTGAGGGTTTGATACATGTTACATTAGTTAGCATGTACCGGTTTAGGCTTTATAGCATACTCTTTTCTATTTGTCTTTGACTTTTTTTTTTTAACTTTGTTGGACGCTATTTGATGTTAACAGATTTTGACTTAGTAATATGAGGTGTAGTCTTCAAACTGACAGGTACAGTATGTTTTGATGACGGTACATCAACACAGGTACTGAGTTCACAGAAATGCTGTGCATTTTACTTAAAAATGGTCACATAGTAACGACATTTTCCCTTAGAAATCTGTTTTAAGAAAGATAATTCATAATCAACTATTTGACATATTTGTTTTGTAGCAAATTGTGACCTTTTTTTAATTTTATGAACGTTATGAACGTTACCACACATCATATAAAACTTTTACTTAATTCTTCCATCGATACAAATATTTTGTTTGGAAGTTTGGCTGTACCCGTATAAAACTTAATTAAAGCGGAATAACTTCAGGCAGACTGTATGACATCCTTAACATTCTCTGTTGAAAATATTCACTACTAATCTATAGATTTGGAGCGATTTTGTGCATGAAATGATGTACCAAAAAAAAAATGAAAAAAATAAAATAAAAAAAACGAACAAACTAGCAAACGAACAAAAAAATATATGTTTGTAATCCAGGTTGCAAGTGATTACACTTTTTTTATGTATTCAAGTATGATACATCCTTGGCGATCAAAAAGTTTGTTTTTGGGGCATTCCTGATAAAGGTCAACCAAGAAAAGCTCTTCAGACGCACTAAAGCTATAGAGTGTTATTTTGATTTTTCGAATGGCAATTTTTGCACTGAAATTATCTGTCATTTAAAAAGGTATTTCAGTTTTACTTAAATAATTAATAGTGTATCGAAGGGACATGTATGCATTTTGAGACTCTTAATGTTGGATCTTTTTTATATGCAATGTAGATATATTATGAAGATGTGCATAAAGTATGATTTTGAAAGAATATCACACAATTTTGAATGTTTGTATATCAAAATACCACAAGAGATAAATAAGAAAGACATTCCTAACAAAAACTACAATTATGTGGGGAATATAATTATAAGTTATAATGGATAAATTGTTTTAGATGTACATTTTTTCTAGATTCATTTGATGTTCATATATCATAATTTTATAAAACTGTCGTCTTCAAAGCAATGTACAGCGCCGAATAACATTTTAATTTATTAGATAGTAATCGTTTGTTTAAAAAGCTTTCAATTATATCATAAAATTCTTTAGTATTCAAATCCCACAAGGTTGCACCAGATTTGCGACTTCAACAGTGCAAGTAAACAAAAAGAGGTGTAATTGGACATATTTCTAACATTATTGTATTACATGTGTTGCAGCAGTGGTATTGAGTGGATACCAAAGAACACTTGGGAATAATTGTAATACTACTCCTTTGAAACTTTTTTCAGTTAAAACCAAACTTGACCCTGAAATGGCTTGCTTATTACTGGTAAACACTGCACTGAGTAATTGCGTGGTAAATGATTTAGACTACAGATGTTCTTACTATGATGTGCTGTAAATCTCTTTTATATACATATTGCGTAAAAGGACAATTAGAGGCTTTGAAACCTGTCACATTATTATTTTACCGTTTATATTCTTATGTTTATGTCTGTATTTACTTCGACGGACGTTATGCGATGGTATTAGTTTTCGACTTACAATGTTGCTGCATTGTGAAGTGTGGATATTTATTTTTGTCACTTTTCAATATGTCAAGTTAAGTATGGTTTTCTGATGACGGTATATCAATACAGGCACTGCGAACAGAGACAATATGGTACCTTTTACTTAAACAAAGTAATTTGTTCCCGATATTTTTCTTTAAAATATTGATGTTTAAAGAAAGATAATTCACGTATCTTTACATTATTGGCGTTCGAATGTTTAGCTTTGACATTCCCGGTAAGGGTCATCACGGAAAGGCGCTTCAGACGTACAAAATCCATCCAGTGTTATTTTCATTATCAGGATTGGTCATTTAGCCCTTAAAAAATTAAAGACAGCACTTTATAAATTCAATGCGTTCAAAGCGTTTAAATTATCTATCATTTTTAAAAGAATTTCAATTTTAACTCAATCTATTGGTAGTGTACCAAAGCGTCATGTATGTACTTTGAGCAATTGAGGCTCTAAAAAGATATTTTTTTATATTTTGAAAGATGCAATTTAGCATATGCAAAGTCAGCATGGTATGTCGATGAGCATAAAATTTTGCTTAAAATAACGATTTTGATAGACTTTCACACTTTTGTTTGTTCGAGTATCACAAATTTAAAATAAATAAATAACCAAGACAACAGTAACAAAAACCAAAATTGTCTGATATATAATTAAAAGTAATTATAAATTAATAGTTTTCCAATGCAGTTAAGCTTTTTAATATTCGATTCCATTAATGTTTGTATATTATACAACATTGTTGTCTTAAAAGTAATGGAAATATAAGCGCCGGATAATATTTCAATTTATTCAGTAGTAATTGGTCTGTTTAAATATATTTCAATTATATAATGAAATCCCTTAATATTCAATTCCTAGAAGGTTGCATCAGCTTTGCAACTTCGACTGTGCAAGGAAACAAAAAGAGGTTTAATTGGACATATTTCTAACATCATCTTTGCAGCATTGGTAATGAGTGGTTACCAAGGATCACTTGGGAAATTACGTTAATTTATTCTACTCCTTTGAAACTTTTTTTCAGTTAAAACCAAGCTTGTGTCTGAAACATGGCATGTTTATTATTGGTAAATATTGCACTTGGTAATTATCTGGTTAGTGATTCGGCATTAAATATTCTTGCTATGAAGTGCTTTTCTGTTATACACATATGGCGTAAATGGGTAATTTGAGGGTTTGATACATGTCACAGTAGTTAGCATGTACCGGTTCAGCTTTAAAGCATACTCTTTTCTATTTGTCTTTGACTTTTTTTTTAACTTTGTTGGATGCTATTTGATGTTTGCAGATTTTGACTTAGTATTGTGATGTATAGTTTTCAAACTGACAGGTAAAGTATGTTTTGATGACGGTACATCAACACAGGTACTGAGTACACAGAAATGCTGTGCATTTTACTTAAACACGGTCATATAGTCGCGATATTTTCCTTTAAAATTCTGTTTTAAGAAAGATAATTCATAATCAACTATTTGATATATTTGTTTTGTAGTAAATTGTGACCTTTTTTGAATTTTATAAACATTATAAACGTTACCACACATTATATAAAACTTTTACTAAATTCTTCCATCGATACAAATATTTTGTTTGGAAGTTTGAGTGTACCCGTATCAAACTTAATTTAAGCGGGATAACTTCGGGCAGACTTTATGACACCCTTAACATTCTCTGTTGAAAATATTCACTTCTAATCTATAGATTTTGAGCGATTTTGTGTATGAAATATTGTACCCCCCCCCCAAAAAAAAAACCGAAAAAAAATAGGTAAGAGATGCGAACGGGTTTTTAGTCAGGCCTACAACCATCCTGGTGTACAATTGATACACGCATAGTATATAAATTAACACTCACTATCGCACCACCTTTTTTGTTTGTGTCTTATTGAGATGATTTTGTTTTTTTTTAGGTTGAATTTATCAGTCAGTTGTGGTATATGTCTTAATTGTATGTTGAAACAGTTTTAACACTTCTGGCGTATTAAAATTTTAAACTTGTTGCATTTTGTTAGCTATTATTCGTGTGTTTCTTTGTCAATTATGTTCTCCTATTTATTTATATTGCAGTCCTGTAATGTTGTGTTGTCATTTTACTGTTATATTTCACATGGCCATAAAAGAGGGAGGTTTGGCATGCCACAAAACCAGGTTCAACCCACCATTTTTTCCTTTAAAAATGTCCTGTACCAAGTCAGGAATATGGCCATTGTTATATTATAGTTCGTTTCTGTGTGTGTTCCATGGATTTATGAGTTTTGAACAGCGGTAAACTACTGTTGCCTTTATTAGTTACTGGATAATAATAATTGACTCATTAACCTTTTATGTCTGTTTGGATTGTTAATCAAATTTTGTTAACATCACGGAATCATAAACAGCTGTCATACAAGCGGAATGTTTAGCTAGCTTTGAAATCAGGTTAAATGCACAATTCTCTCAGAAAATGCCTGTACCAAGTCACCATTACGGCAGTTGTTTTTAATTTGTTGCGTTGATCGATAGAATTTGATTTTATTGAATTTTATAGAATTCCCGTTTTAGAACTGGCCTTTCAAAAAAGTATTTTTGTTATACTTTATTGAAAGGAAACTGATGGCTTTTAAATTGAATTGAATGAGTTTAAAGTTATGCTACTAAAAAGTTATTATTCATTAAATGCTTTCTATTGGATTGGGAATTGATCAATACAAACATGGTTAACCCCGTCACATTATTTTCATGTGCCAGTCCCGAGTCAGGAGCTTGTAGTTCAGTTTTTGTCGTAATTCATGTCTATAATGTTTGTTTTTCGTTTACTAGTATGATAAGTCCGTTAGTTTTCAAATTTGAATTACTTCATATATTTCATGTAAGGTCCTTTTATAGCCGACTATACGATACCAGTTTTTCTCATATTGGCGGCCGTACCGTTACCTATATTTGCTTACATCCTCTGTATTTGAACTTTCGTGGATAGTCTCATAGTCAATTATACCACATCTTCTCATTTTCGTATTAATATAGAGTAATACCTTTGATCGTTTGCTTTCTTTAAATATGAAAGTAAAACTTAGCACTTCCCGGCTATGTCCCATGTTCATCCGTTTTGAACAGAAACATGTTTAGGTTTTTTTTATAAAGAAAAGATCATATAATTCTTTTAAAACACTAATCAGCATTTCATTGCTGATTTTAAATTGTTGATTATTGAATTGCATGCTTCAAAAATTGAAAATTAATAAAAATATCTCATCGTACATTTACTTTACTGTTAAATCCAATAGGTATTTATACGACTTAGTAAACATTATAAATATGAGATTCATATTCCTAACTGTACGGTATATACCGCATATACTATAGTTATGGATATAGTATCACAAAAAGATTTATTCAACTTAGGGTTAATCACACGACTTAGCCTGATGACTAGTAAAGTGCAACACCGTCAAACATTAATAAATAAACTGGGTGCTTTATGTTCTTTCACTTAGACATTTCGGCATTCAGTTTGTGATTAAAACTCAGAAAATAAATCTTTTTAATTTACGTTTATTGAACCTGTACCATGGCGAAGCCTCCGAAAAAAGGTTTATGTAACCTTAAATTAACGATAGGTTTTTCTGTAATTTTTCTAGAATTCACATTTCTATACATTCAAAATATAATATATAAAGGATAAGACACAATCCTTATTAAAGAAAAAACATTAGGTTAATAAACTCGGTTGTTTGGAGGAAAATTATTTTTGGTTAAATAAAAGTCTGAAAAAAAATTTAATCTCTTTTACAAAGATTAGCGATTGGATACATTAACTCCATTATACTAATATGCACCAATAAAAATCTAATTGATTTATTGTTCTTTTCATAATAAGTATGAACGGATACTTTTGACAGGTAATATTGTTAGACAGAGATCATGTGTGTTTTGCGAACTATCGTGTACTTCATGCGAGGTTTCAGTTATAAATGCAAAGAAATGTGTCTATTGTTCATGATTATGGGAGTAGTAATCTTATAAGTATACGTTGTGTACAAGTTATCATTTTGTACAAATTGGTACAAATTGTAATTTGTACAAAATTTGACTAAAATTCACTTATATCTTGTACAATAATTCATAGTTTAAAGTTTTTAAACATTGATAGTGATCATACGCACTATCGAATTTTTATGTCAGACCACATAATAAACCTTATTTACAAAATACAAAAATAACCAGATGGAGACAGGAAATGTAAATATTACATGCATTTTTTATTGAAAGGAAACTGATGGCTTTTAAATTGAATTGAATGAGTTTAAAGTTATGCTACTAAAAAGTTATTATTCATTAAATGCTTTCTATTGGATTGGGAATTGATCAATACAAACATGGTTAACCTCGTCACATTATTTTCATGTGCCAGTCCCGAGTCAGGAGCTTGTAGTTCAGTTTTTGTCGTAATTCATGTCTATAATGTTTGTTTTTCGTTTACTAGTATGATAAGTCTGTAAACATGTTTAGGTTTTTTTTATAAAGAAAAGATCATATAATTCTTTTAAAACACTAATCAGCATTTCATTGCTGATTTTAAATTGTTGATTATTGAATTGCATGCTTCAAAAATTGAAAATTAATAAAAATATCTCATCGAACATTTACTTTACTGTTAAATCCAATAGGTATTTATACGACTTAGTAAACATTATAAATATGAGATTCATATTCCTAACTGTACGGTATATACCGCATATACTATAGTTATGGATATAGTATCACAAAAAGATTTATTCAACTTAGGGTTAATCACACGACTTAGCCTGATGACTAGTAAAGTGCAACACCGTCAAACATTAATAAATAAACTGGGTGCTTTATGTTCTTTCACTTAGACATTTCGGCATTCAGTTTGTGATTAAAACTCAGAAAATAAATCTTTTTAATTTACGTTTATTGAACCTGTACCATGGCGAAGCCTCCGAAAAAAGGTTTATGTAACCTTAAATTAACGATAGGTTTTTCTGTAATTTTTCTAGAATTCACATTTCTATACATTCAAAATATAATATATAAAGGATAAGACACTATCCTTATTAAAGAAAAAACATTAGGTTAATAAACTCGGTTGTTTGGAGGAAAATTATTTTTGGTTAAATAAAAGTCTGAAAAAAAAATTTAATCTCTTTTACAAAGATTAGCGATTGGATACATTAACTCCATTATACTAATATGCACCAATAAAAATCTAATTGATTTATTGTTCTTTTCATAATAAGTATGAACGGATACTTTTGACAGGTAATATTGTTAGACAGAGATCATGTGTGTTTTGCGAACTATCGTGTACTTCATGCGAGGTTTCAGTTATAAATGCAAAGAAATGTGTCTATTGTTCATGATTATGGGAGTAGTAATCTTATAAGTATACGTTGTGTACAAGTTATCATTTTGTACAAATTGGTACAAATTGTAATTTGTACAAAATTTGACTAAAATTCACTTATATCTTGTACAATAATTCATAGTTTAAAGTTTTTAAACATTGATAGTGATCATACGCACTATCGAATTTTTATGTCAGACCACATAATAAACCTTATTTACAAAATACAAAAATAACCAGATGGAGACAGGAAATGTAAATATTACATGCATGTCTGAAATTCTGATAATAATAGAAACCGGCCCATGTTAGAATTCTAATAGTACAAAAAAACGTATATAATAGTAATCGGCCCGAATGACAACCAGGACGACACTGATGTTGAAGCACCAATCATATCTTCCAAGAAGTGTTTGCTGTCTGGCTAACCGATCTAAGACGAATATCTAACCATTAAAAACGAAACAGAAATTATCAGAACTTGCTGTGGGGGATAATGTCATTACGCCAATTCTTCAGTATGATCTTGACCCATCTGATCCTAGAAATATCTTCTAGGTGAAATTGTTGGTACTGCATTGGAACAAATCTATGAATTTTACAAACAGGATATTTGTCGAGAAACCAAATTTCTGCTGTTGGGGAACTATTAATTTCACTTCAATATTTTCAAGGGGGAGGGGGCATAGGGTTCTTTTTCTAAACAATATTCAAATTTGATGAAAAATAGTGAGGTCAAGCATATGACAAAAAAAACTTTATAGTGTTAAGTTTGAGATAAAATAATTAGATTGAAAGCGTCGAAAAACTTTTAAAAAAAAAAAGAAAAAAAGCGTGAAACATATTTTCGGACTCAAACGGAAAAAAAAACCCCACCATACCGCCAACCTTTTTGAAGTTAAGTGGTTGCCGGCTCACTTAAAGAAACATTTTTATTCGAAGCAATGGTTTCCTGGGCTTCAACTTTTGCTATGTGCATTATTTAAAAAAAAACTGGAGGTCAGGGGATACTTTCATGTAAATTTAAAGGGGTGTAACACTTTTAAATGTCAATGTAAAAAGCAAAATATGTTGTGCAATTCCCAATGCAATAACTCACTTACAAGCTCAAACAAATGAAACAGAACTAATCTTGTATTTTGTGAATAAGGTTTATTGTGTGGTCATTGAATAAAAGTTCTATAGTGTGTATCAATGTTTTTTTTATAACAAAATCCATACTACAAATTATTGTACAAGTTATAAGTGAATTTAAGTCAAATGTTGTACAAATTGTAACTTGTACAAGCACTTTTTGTACAAATTACAATTTGTACAAAGTCAAAATACAAATTATAATTTGGACAAAATGATAACTTGTACACAACATATATATAGCACACTATGAATTGCGTTATTATAAGAAAGAAGTTATGATTACAGTTTTCGTTGAGCCAATGTTTTATAATTCTTTAAAAACATGATATATGACAAAAATTCAGGATGATCGACAATCTGCTTAACAGCTGGTTATATATGTTAGCAATTGACCTTGCGATTTTTACGATTCAGGCAAATGTATTCTCTAAATTTAAAATGTATATTTCTTTTATTTGCATATAAGTTCCCCCATTTAGAATATGCTGTACATGTGACCTTTGTTCGAAAACTGTTCTCCATCTCGTATAATTATACATGTACGACAATATCTTTAACAAATAAATATCAGTTCAAATTGAAATTATACTATGCAACCTCACAGAATGGGAAACATTTCCCAAAGTAAACTACTCCAGAACCTTTCACGCACTTTATTTTCATTTTCATTATTATCTATCTAGTAATTTATAATCTATATTCTTTTTTATGCATAGTCAATTAATCAAATTAAATACACATTACTACAATATAAATGACATATATATGCAATATTCAAAACACCTAAGTTTCGAATTTCAAACAATTTTCTGAGTATTCTGTTTGTTTCATTTTTTCGTCTAATGTCCTCATCAAACATTTTCAAACTGAAGTGAAAACAAAAAAGGAA
This sequence comes from Mytilus galloprovincialis, assembly GCF_965363235.1. Lineage (NCBI taxonomy): Eukaryota > Metazoa > Mollusca > Bivalvia > Mytilida > Mytilidae > Mytilus > Mytilus galloprovincialis. Next base: position 66,971,809 of record NC_134838.1, on the reverse strand, counting down.
AGCTGGAAGTAAAATTGACTAACATTGCACCCCTGATTATACAAGACGGACCATAACATAGTATAATTTAGTAGACAATGAACCATACACTGATCCATAGGAAAATGCAAGGCGGTCTGGTCGTGCGGCAAAACCACTTCAGCAACATTCTGATGATTAAAAACTTACCAGATGGATATAAACAAATAGTTGCGCTCTTGTTAATCGTTTTAATAGTATTATATACATGTAGGACGATTTTACCTGCAATACCACTCGAGAAAGGATGTACAAGTCAATACATCACATTACATGAATGGCTATTATCCGTGAATTAATAAGGTTTCAAAAATTGCCTTTTTACAGAGTTGCAATTAAACAAATTTGAGGGAAAAGAGGGGGCGAGGAATCTAAATTTAAGCCAAATTTTAGAAGGTTTTTCGCCAATTTTATGTGCTTTATATTCACCCATATTAAAGAAATCAATCGGCAAGATTTAAGATAATAAAAGAGATAACTACATTATTTTTCGATTTTCAGTTGTAGTTCAACAAGCCAAAATTGCATGCAAAACTTCGACAAAATATGTGGCATACATGAAGCCCATTTACTGTTCCTTGATCTTAAAGGATCAAGTGTTCTTTCTAAAGCTATAAGGGTTTCGGATGCACCACATTTACATTTTTGACTAACTTTTGCCCTAAAATTATTTTTATTTAATAATATATTTCTACTTCTTCAAAAACTATTAGTACGTACTCATTTTTTTTGGTTATACAATACGCGTATATTATGTTGATGTACATCAAGTACGAGTAAATATCTTAAATGAGGACAACCTGAACGAAGGCTGAAATATTGTAGGGTATATGATTATAAGTAATTATCAATTGATTGTTTTAAATAAACAGAATTATTGATGTAAAAAATATTGTAAAATAATTGCCTGGTAAGTGACTCAGACTTTAGATACTCTACCTTTCATGTGCTTTTGTTGTCTAATCATATACAGTAAATGAATATGAAAAGGTTTGTTGCCTTTCACATAAGTATTTTGCATGTACTGAATCACGTTATATTTTTTCATTGACTATGATAACTTTGTTTAACGTTATGTGATGTGTGTAGTTTTTTATTTAACTGTAACGTGACGTGTACTTTTAAAACTGACAAGTGGATCTTTTTTATACAGGTACTGCGAACACATTAAATGCAGTACCTTCTGCTTAAACAATGTCGCATGGTCGCGACAATTTTCTTTAAAATGGTGTTTAAAGAAAGATAACTCATGATCAACTATTTGAACACACGATGGCTGGTTGCAAGTTATAACTTTTAAGTTATTTAATTTATGGACGATATGTTTTTGTACGTTATAAGTAATAAGTTGACGACAAAAACTTGTATATAGGCGTATGGCACCGATATACATTAAAAAAGCCTCTGCCCTTTGTTTATGATAAAATTCTTACAAAAAATGTTTCTTCATGAAAATAAAGGCCAAACACTCCATAAACAGCATAGCAAAAATCGTCTTCATTCAACTTTGTCATTAAGAATTCGACCTTTGTTAAAGTACGAATACAGAATTTAAAAACTAAATATCTACTTGTTTCATATTCATAGACGCATACATAAATGTACACACAATCTAACACTTGTAGAAGATACTTCTGAAATGATCTAAGCGGTATGCACCGAGACAATATTTTGTATGATAATGATATGAATGGATAATTATTTTTATATAAATAAATGTATATGGTCGAGCAAAAGTTCGGACAATAAGTTGTCTAGACGGATCAATCGAATGTGTCCAATAAAGGAGATGTAAGCATATTTTAAGTGAAAGTACATACAGGTTTACCGATATTTCTGCATGTTCATATGTAGTGATAACCTAATGTAATACTTGCATAACGATATTTATTGGAAACAGGAGAAAATCGTACGAGTTCAATAAAACAAAAGTTTTGCAGTACCGTTATGCAGTGATATATTAATTTACTAGTAATATATATATATTGTACTGACGGCTTAAATGCCCATACCACTATTGAGTCAAAAAATAAACTTTCTGTTCTTACTTCGGATAAATGTTATTGCATCTTTAAAATTCTTTGTTGAATTTAATCACTATATACCTCTTATTTTTGGAACGCTTTTGTGCATGAAATAAGGTGCAGTCACCTGCACATATTTATTGAAGTTCATACATTGATATCCAGGTGTATTTATTTTATAGTTTGTGTTGTAGGATTTCTGTGTCATTGACGTATATTCCGCATATTTCGTTTTCATGTGTTTCGTAATTCTGTTAAACATTATGACGTTGCAGATAATTCGTGCTTGATCCTGATTTCGTACCGATCAAACATTTTAATGCGTTTCATAGCCAGAATCGAGATGATTTGATGTGTTGATTCAGATGTACACAAATGCGATAAATATCAAAACTAATAATTAAAAATTAAACCACCAAATAAAATCCCCAAAACACTATATATAGCTAACAAATTGATTTTTTTTCACATGAAATTTTGTGTGCATTTTTGTTTTACAAATCTGTTCAAATCTCTATATTTGCAATAGTTGTTCGTTATGATGAAGAATCATATTTTGTTAATGTGAAATTTTCCAAAATGTATTTGCAAACTTTACTAGCATTTATTTTTATATAAAGATATAGGTGATTCAATCTAAGACATACATTCAATCCTGGATATTTTTATTGATATAAATTATATGATCGCAAAATACTGTATTTACAAATACAGTTGTCAATTAGTATCCAGATGAAAAGTTCTTTTCTTTACGTTTTACAATTTTATAATCTTCATCTGTTTGAAAGTCTGTTTATGAATCGTCATTATGTTCAACGGCAAGTAACAATTTATTTATATACATTTCTATTTCTGCATTTTATTCCAGTAATATATGATTACATGTAGCTTTACACTGATACAAGTAAATGTCAACACATTTTTTAATTAGACCAATATTGATTTCTAGCTAATTTGAATACCGTCTTTAATGTTTCAAATTGTAAAGAACTACACCCATTATTTAAAAACGTAAAAGATGGTTGTTGTTATTCAAATGCAAAGAGCGTCGAGTAAGTGAAATTTCTGATTTATTACAACGTACTCAGACCCAAAGGTTCTCATAGCTAGAAATTCTGTCAAGTGCTGACAAATATGGACCACTTCACAAATTGATATGGAAGTCCTTTTAGAGATGAAATTTTGAATCCGTTTCTTGTTGCAGTTTCAATTACTATTTGTTGTGCTCTATCATTAACAATGTCTATTTATTCCAGTGTTAATTGTCTTCGAACCAAATAAAGGCAACAGTAGTAAACCGAAAGTCATGAATCGATAGAAAACAAATGTGGACTACAAACTAAAACATTCATGTAGTGTACGCAAACCAGTTGCAACAGTCTAGTTGAATAATTTGTAACATACATATTTTTTCTCTATGAAATGACGAATTTTTCAATATTCTGACCCCTTCTTTTACACACTGATGCCATAAGAATCCTTCCTAATCAAGTCCAAATAAAGGTTTCGGTTGTATTCATATGGTAAGCTTCCTCTAAATCACTGAGATGGTAAGTGATATAAGAACAAAATTGAAGCAAATTTGCGAATCGATGAACTTTAAAAGATGAAGAGTGCGGCCAGGCAAATCAATTGATCTTGATGAATCAAGCAATATTAAACTTGAAATTTTCTGTGTATTCATAACTTCCAAAATATTCAGGTTGCTTTAATGGTTTCATAGTTTCCTTTTTATACAGTCCTCTTGTCACATATCTATGATTGAGTCATGATATCGATTCATTTTATATTAATTATTAAGTGCAACACCTTCATATCAAGACTGGATAGAACTTAATTCGAATTGCTTCGATTGTTATATTCAAAGCCCCAGTACCACTAGACCACGATTGCACTACGCTCACCACGATCTAAAATGCATTCAGATCGTAGTGAGGTCGCAGTATGAGCGGCATCTAAATGTAAATTTTCGTTGCTTTCACGATGCTACTACGTCCTCATTACGCTTCTACAACAATCCCACTACGATTATACCACGTTCTCACCGCACTTATTCTGCGACCTCTCTACGCTTATCAAGATCTTTCTACGCTCATCACGTTCTCACTACGACCATACCATGAGTTATTTGATTGCAACACGACCTTACCACGCTTCTACTGCGATTATAGTACGTTCTTACTACGATTATACTACGTTCATACTGCGATATCACTACGCTGTCAGTAATAACGTCAACAACGTGTTCCATATCAATACAATTCCATTCCTTCTATTTCTGATTAATACATAGATTTCTAGGAAACAATACAGTCATGCCACCAAAATCGTCTAGAACACGTGGGCGTGGTGGTAGGGGTTGATGTAGAGGCAGAGCTCTGATAGTAACGACACCTGATCAATCAGAGATTTCTGACGACCAATCCAACCTAAATTACAACCTTTTGCTGGTCCATAAAGCTCAAGTGACGATATTTAAGTGAACAATAGCAGAAACGACACAGATGTGTCAATAGATATAGAAAGATGTGGTATGAGTGCCAATGAGACAACTCTCTATCCAAGTAACAATTTATAAAAGTAAACCATTATAGGCCAAAGTACGGCCTTCAACACGGAACCTTGGCTCACACCGAACAGCAAGCTATACAGGGCTTGAAAAATTACTAGTGTAAACCCGTCCAAGGCGGAAAACCAAGGGTCTAATCTATATAAACGAGAAGCATGATGACCCGTGAGAGAAAATGGACAAGAACTACATACAGACAAACAAAACCTAGAGTTATATAATATATTTTATTTGAAAATGACAATGAGAATGATGGTCGTAGTATGAACGTAGTCAGGTCGTAAGAAGAGCGTGATGAGGACGGCGAGGGTGTGCTAGAATCGTACTATGATCTTAAACAGCGTGTTGTAAACGTGGTATAGTCGTAATGGAAGCGTAGTTGGGTCACAGTGAGAACGTGATGGTCGTATTGAAGTCGTAATAACGTCGCTGTGAGATCGTAGTGCAGTCTCTCCGAATAGAATCACGCTTTCGCTACGCTCCCGCTACGATGGTACAGCGACCTTTGCTATGTTACTACGACCTCAGTGCGCTCTCACTACGCTTCTAGTACGACCTGATTTCGCTATGACCGCACCACGATTGTTTTGAACATGTTCAACGTTGGCCACGCTCATCACGATCTTGAAGACCTCACCACGACCGTGATACAACCTTACTGCGATCCATACGATCGTACTACGATCTTCAAAATTTGCATTTTTTTCACAGATCGTAGTGCGATCGTGGCCTAGTGGGACTGCGGTATTAACAAGACTTAAATATCTTTACCGTCTTTAATATAACTGGTTTTCTCTTTCCATCCCTGTTAACATGTGTAAATTCAATATTGTTTATTATTACTAAGTACTCTTGACATATTATGATACCTTAAATCAATCTGTCTTTTTTATATGTATGTTTTACATTTGCATCTTCATCAACAGTTTTGCATATGCTTGTGCCATTAAATATATAGGTATAGTTATTATGTCTTCTGTCCGATATTCATTCAGAATTGCAAGTAACATACATTTAAACTGGAGTTGAATTTGTAAAGTCCAACATAAATATTCGATGTTTTTCAATATCATTGTCAATCTCATTTGAATAAAAAATAATCTTTTGTTCAATGTTTACAAGACACACTATTGGCTCTTTTGGTCGGTATTTGTTTTTGAGTATTTTTGCCATGGAATTTTTAGTATCAATTAATTTGTAATCTCATTGGAATATTTGCCTTTTTGAACTCTTTTATTATTAATTTTGTTTTAAACAGATATTTTTTTGAGAGGAAAAAAATCATTAAGAACCATTGATATGCTATGACTAATCCTTTGAAAAGCGTGTCGGTTTATATGAATAAGTAAACGTTCTAATAGAAATGACTTTATTGCACTTATATATCGGACATCTTTAGACAAATATGAGCAAATTTTGTAATTCGTTTATGAAATTTAGATTTTATTTGATAGTTTTTAAAAATTATGTTTTATAAGCTATATACGTGCCATTTTTTTTTTTACAATTTAGTGTTTCTGTTTTCCGTTGTTTTTCTCTTATAGTTGATTGGTGTGTTTCCCTCGGTTCTAGATTGTAACCCGGATTTGTTTTCATCTCGATCGTTTTGATGTGTTTGAACTTCTGATTTGTTTGCGTAGGTATTTTCCGTTTTAAAATTTTTCTCGGTGTTCGTTTTTTTTTTGTGATTCTACTTTTTAATACATTTTTTTATCAATTTTAAATTGAACTACACACAAGGATAATCTGGTAAAGTTTACCAAATGCGCAAACCTAAAAATATAGGAAGACAATTGATTCAATATCTCATTTGAATTGTCTCCTTCTTTACTACATTTGGAAGCACATCAAAGTAAAACCTTAATTGACGTTGAACAATTTTGAAAATAAACAAGTCCAGGAATATAATGGTGTTATCTATTCGTGTGAGGTCTATGAACTTTTAATTTTGACATTTGATTAGAAACTTTTCGTTTTGACTTTTCCTCGGAATTGTGTTTTTTGTTATTTTTATTTTTTCCCATGTTGTATGAACAGATGTAAACCTATACAGATTGTCTATTAATCATACCTTTTGACCTTTTGAAACGTACATATAATTTATAGCTTGTCTTATAACTAATAAACTGTTATAATAAGATGTGTCTTCTTTTGAAATGATTTGTAACTAAAAATACATTTTTAGCAATGATAAGTATTCACTCATAAAAACTGTACAAAGTGGAGAAAACCAACGATCTTCGATAGGAAAACTGACAATCTTTAATAGTCAATTAGGATTTGAGACAACAGATGCATCCACACTACCGTGGTTCTAACTCACAATCTCAGTGTTGACTGGCTAGTGATTATAATACTTGGACCACTTGGCAACAAAGGTCCTCACTATATAATATACAAGAGTTATAGCATGTATCAAATAAATATTTGTCTGTATTATATGATATACGTTCACAACGTGAAAGTTGTTGACCCTATTTCTTATATTATATAATATGTGTACCAGATCTTGCAAGTATAAGAAAACGTTCATTCAATCGCAAACTTGTAAGACGCTTTCGAGAAGAGACAAACAATTACAAAGAGGACACTCGAAAATGATACGATGAATAAAAACGTTTCAAAAAATGAAAAAAAAATAAATAAAAACAGTCTACTTAAACTAAATTTATATAAAAGTTACCGAAGTTGGAGCATGATGATTCAAACAAAACCTATTCATCTCGTACAAACAGATCATAATACACATTATATCAAATACGAAAATGTGTAACTATCAGTCAAAGCGATAGTTATCGCATCGAATATCAAAATATCATAAAAACAAGACAATGAATGACTCGAAGATCTATATATTTTTTACAAAAATATCTGAAGGTATGATTGATTTGTATCTTTTTTTATTGGAATTTCGTCGGATAATTGTTTACAAACTGTGAAGTTTTCAATAGAACTTTTAATATTTTGCGATATCCTGGGATTTCTATATTTCTTCTTGATATACAAAACAAGTAAACATGTTTATATTAAAGCGTCATTCATCATGTGTTTGCTGTTTGCCTAAGTAGAACAAATTATTAAATTAATCTGTTTAATTTCGAGTTAAAAATTAGATAATCTGAGCAGAAACTTAATTGGAGTGGTTTCAAACATTATGTCTTATGTACACGTGTAATTAGAATAATTTTCTTCTATGTATATTTGATTTTTTATTCATATATTGTACTAAGAAATTCATTTAAGTTATATAAGAATTCAATTTCAGTCTTAACAAAAGGGAAAGTTATCTAAGAATTTAATTTGAATGTTGATAAAAAGAAAAAGTTATCTAAGATTCTAATGCAATTTGGATGTAATTTTTTTTTCATTGGCTAAATGTTCCCGTCAAATCCACAGTTGACCAGGCGTACCTAAGGAGGGACCCGCCATTTTGAATTGGTTGAATCAACAAATGTTCGATTACTACTATATAATCGAAAATAAAACAACACCTACCCCGAATTCGCAGTTTTAATGTAATTTTATCCAAATTTGAAGCGTACAGGTACCGTAATAACCTCCAGTTTGTAAGTTTTCATTTGTATGACATCACGTTTAGCCATGACGTCTTTGTGCCAAAAGCATTCATGAAGTTTCGCGGATTTTTTTAAATTTGTCAAATTTAGACAATTTTTCAAGTTTTATCGTATTTTTTCTTTTTGTAATGCATCAGAATCGGAATAACAGTACTGTAGTTGAAGAGTTGCCACCGTCAATTTTGATTTGACGGTCGCAAATCTCCGTTTTACTGTCTCCGCTACGCGTCGCCAGTAAAACTGCATTTGCGACCGTCAAATCTACAATTGACGGTGGCAACTCTTCAACTACAGTACTGTCATTCCTTAATTTTAATGTCTTTTATTTTTATAAGAAACCAATTGCAGATACCTAATTAAAAGCGTCTGAATATTAACCGTCTCAGTAATGACTAACTTTAGTTAATGGTTATTATATGCAAGACATGTTTTGTTGTCAGTATCATAGGTTATCTGAGTGTAACGCGACTGATTATTGTTGATTCTGGTTCTTTCATTGTTCTTGAATTTTAATGACTTTTGTTTACAAAAAGAATAGCTTATTTATCGTGATAATTTATATGGAATATGATTTACATCAGAATTCTATTTCAGATCCTTAGTCCTAATAATTTATATAATAGCATTTATTTTCAAGGTCACATATATATTTTGCTATCGTCTTTAAAAATTTGATTTCTGGGTCCTTTTTTGTGATCATTTTACGATAACGTCTTCAATTTCAACACTTGGAATCCCTAGCTAAAAAGCGTCTTTGAACGCAGCAACCATATATCAAGAAAATCATGATAGTAAAGGAAGGCTCAGAAATATCGTATCAACTTCGAAATAAATACTCCATATTGAGTTGCTGCAATCTATAATATCAAGGTTTAATGTGTTAGTAGTTATATGTGGCAGACTTAACGAAATCCTGTGAACCTATTTTTTCAGTAATTTTGCTTGTTCCGCTTTGCTCACGAAAATATCTACTAATGCTACATATTTATTTGGACAACTTGTATGTTTTGACGTAATGATATTAATTAATTTTGTACTTTATTGTGTATGCTGTGTGTAATAAACACGAGGTCTAATATTTTATATTTCGTCTTATAAGTTTGCCACACTTTACACACAGCATGCATGTCTCCTAATATTTTCCCTGGTTTAAATGTATCCTATTATTAGTGTCTTGTTGAACCGATTATTGTTACCCCAATTCGTCCACTTTTTCTCAGATGTGACCTATGAATTTATCTCTTTACTGGTCAAGTGGCACGTTCCTGACCAAAAGTATTCGAATGTAATATATGTAAATATATTTTGTTTACATGGGTCTCTCATGGAGAAACTTTTAATGTCAACTTTACAAAAAATATTTAGTATTTAAAAAGGCGACCATTCATTCCCAATGCATACGTGACATCCATAAACTAAAGGATATAAACATGACAAAAATACGCATTTACAATGTATACACTGACAAACAGAAATAAATATTGCAATAAAATATAAACATTTTTACTTTTTATTCAATTCAAAACAAACGAATAGTCCATGATGAAATTTCCAGAGTACTGCATGATCCGGATTTACATTTACATTTTAATATACTTATATTTATACGTTTCACAACGAGTGAGAATGAGATATCGCGCGATATCAACTCGAGTTATTTAATCTCAATATACAAATTAACGAACCATGGAACGAGTTAATTATTACTATTTAAATTAGAAATCGGGAGTTTCTCTTATGATTTTGATCCTATCTTTTTAAAGATTTGAAGACATGATGGCCTTTTATCATGACGTCACAATAGGCAAATTCAGAAGAAACCAAGAAACAATTAAATTTTGACCAATTATTTACCGAGAACAGACATTTCATTATTGAGGAGAGGGGAATAAGCAACAAAAAATAGAGAACAAGCGATATCAAATTTTTACAAGTTGTTTAACCTATTTCTTTTATGGTCATAACTCGGAATGTGTTAAGTTAAAAATTCCTCGAAATATAGATCTAGTCTTTTGCACATTCCAGTATGACATCCTATGTCCTTTTCCAGTGTCAGTTTCTAGCATCAGACATTTTAAAGATTTTTGTACGCTTCAGAAGTAATAATCTTTAACAAAAGAATATTTTCAGGTGAAATGTGAGTAATTTGTATATTATTGAAGAAATTACATTGATTAAGTTGCAATTGACGAAATGTGCGTTGTCTTATCCTTTGAAAGGAAAGTCATCAATCAGCTAACGAATAGACAATGGAAATGCCGTAATAGTGTCTTGATATACTTGATAAACCAATCAAATTAAAGCAGATTTTCGTATCACTTTTTCGTATTTACACTTTGTGTAGTGTGATATCACCCCTTAAGCCGTCAGAATCGAAAAAATGATTTCGACCATGCGCTGATATAGGTGCTGATATGACAAATGACATATTATGTTCATTTTATCCATTCTTCCGGAGAAGCCATACAGACAATACAACTGTTTTAAATCTTTTTATCATATACTTATAGAAAAATATTTGGTATAATTGTATCCCATGATAAAACTTATTTGTACATATATTTATTCATAAAAAAAAAGCCGTGTGATATGACTTCTGTTATCAACAGCTTCCGGTTGATATCAACTAGTTCCGTTTCATATCAATTTCTTCCGGTTATTATCGCATGATTTGCTGTAACGTTATCGGATGACATTTCGACCTCATTCGGCAAATTCCAGAAAATATACCTCACTGGTACGTTTTTTTGTGTAAAACATACCACAGTTGGATACAAAAAAATATTAGGAAGTAGGAACATTTATTATTAAAATATCAGAAACAAACTTTACAACAAAAGCATTTTTTCAAAGTTTTAAAAATAGTTTTTGTCTGTATGTCTTTTGTTGACTGTCGGCTCTAGGGCTGATAAGGGGTCTGTTATGAAAAATGCCATGTTATAATCTATATATAGAATTCATTTATTGTACATTATTGTTTTGGCATTTTTGATAATATATTTTCCTGTTTCCTAATTTTCGTTTATTTTTATTCTACTGAGGTCTATTTTCCGGAAACGAAGTGAAAATGGTTTTCTATAACGTAAAAGAAATGCATGCGACAACAAGCGGAAACAGTTGATATATACCGGAAGCAGTTTATAAAGAACGTCATATTACACGGCTAGACAATTCTTCAAATTTAATGAATAAATATATGAACAAATAAGTTTTATCAAAGGATACAACTATACCAGTTTTCTATCAGTATATGACAAAAAGGAATATTGAATGTTTAGGCAGAAGATAATGAAACCATGAAATTACATATCAACTTAATACGATTAAATAAAACAATGTCATGTATATAGATACCATTTTGACAAGTAAGTTGTTACCTCTACAGACAAAGCCCCAAACTTATCGCTGTGTTTGTGTTTAACAGTGCACCAACTGCGAACTGAAAGAATGAAGTATAATCAATCCACAATACTCACGAAATCATGATCAATAATACTTCAAATTTAAGTTCAGTGGATTTTCAAAAACAGATGAAGTACTGGACCTTCCATTCCTCTTATTATGCTTGATTTAATAAGTGTCCTTTCAAACTCTGTTATATTGCGTGGTCTGCAATTTGCTCTAGGAAACCTAATTTTCAAATATTATGCATATTTTTCCGTAATAAACCGCCTTGCTTTAGGATATTTGTTCTTAACTTTTAAGTTTACAACCAAGGTGCAAATGGAACCAGACCATGAATTAGTTTGTAATCACGGTTTGTTTTTTCTCAATCAATTGATGACTTTTGAACTGTGGTATAATACTGTTGACTTTATTGATACTAAACACAAACTAAAGATCTACTAGAGTACATATAATCTTAGTTCTTCTTCTTGTGCAATAGTATACAACATCTGATTTCTTTTCTATTGACAGTAAAATTGCTATTTGGACCCTGCGAAACTTTAATGAGACATGATTGTTTGATGTACTAGCATTTTCTCTGAAATTCAACACCTTAACTATATACCTTTAATTTTGTCATCATATCAACAAAAAAAACCAACAATATGTTATGGAATAACTTTCAATTTGATAGCCATTATTAGATAATTTAAAAACGCACAACGCTTCTATTCAGGCAAAAAATGAAATGATTATCTATATGTTTTATTACTTATAGAAAGTCAAATGGAAATGTTAAGCTCACACACAAATTCTTTCACGAAATCACAGTCTGTATCATACATCAGCTTAGTAGTCCCGGGTGAGAATCTGAGTCGGCCACAGATTCTAGGAAAACTCGATATAATATGGATATCGGTAGGACCAAGACCATATATATCCTGGAATGGCTCTCCTGACGTCCATGTACCGTTGATCAGTCCGATCCAATTAAACTGTGACGCTGAACCTGAATTCAGATAAATCAATTTAATAGTTTATATGCTTAAAGTTCAAATCGATAAAATTATCTATCATGTTAAATTCATTAAAACAACGTTAAAGGAAAAATCAGGTACAATAGTAGAAAAGAACAAAAATTAGTTGTATTTTGTTTCGCTAATTGTACATATATGATTCTAAAGTTGTCTTGAATTAATAACCATGTGCAATAACATATACTGTACGAATATGGTTTGTTTAATTGTAACACAGATCAGATATTAACGAAAAGTAAAGCAAAAATACACTAAGTCAATTTCTCTGCTTGTGATTGCCATTAAAACAGTGTCAGTTTTAATGGTACTTACAAACAAAGAAAACAACTTGCAATGTTCAAAAAATTAAAAAGGTAAAAGAAAAAAACGTTTCAATTCATCTCACTCACTAACTCTCTAAATGATTTCAAAACATTATATTTGGTTTGTTTTAAACAAACTATCTACGCTTTCTTCTTGCTTTCAATGTTAGAAATGTTCTCGACCCGTATGTGTATACGATTTATAGGTGTGTGATATTTGGTAAAGTAACGACTTACAATTATTCAAACTTGTGTTGTGAAAATTCATTTTTTTTACTGTCTCTACCGTTATAAGATCTCCTCCTTCATCAATACATTGTTGTCTGGCATCATACCAATTTAGCTGTGTGGAATTAAACTTTAAGCAAGTTCTCGAAAAAATATCATAATCATATCCAAGTAGGTCACATTCTGAAAAAAATAATAAATATTATTGTTTAAATCTTGGTATAATTTCTTCTTGGGGCAAGTATATTTTACTAAATTTGTTTCAATATGGAATACCACATTTAACGAAACATAGATGTAAACATTGATTAGTGTTCAAGTTACAAGCCAGCTGAAAAAACTTTAACTATAAATAATTGTCTTTATCGTTACTAACATTGATTTTGATTTTTGAAGAATTAAAACATAACTTAATATATAAAGCTATATATGTATAGTTATGAGAACTTGCGATCCTATATCATGTCGATACAATTAAACGATAGGCAAAAGATACCAGAGTAACATTCAAACTCACAAATCGAAAATAAACTGAAAGCGCCATGACTAAAAAAGACAAAAAACAAACCGACAAACAATAGTACACAAATCACAACATAGAAAAATAAAAATAGAGCCAAGCAACCTCCACCATAGACGGAGAGTGATCTAAGGTGCTCGGCAGGGTAAGCAGATCCTGCTTCACATATGGCACGTTTTGTGTTGCTCATGCAAATACAATTCAGATTATAATCTATTCGGTCGGTCACATTCGTAAAAAAGAAGACGGGATTCATGTTGCGAAATATGGAACATTTCCGCTCTCATCTGTGAAATGGATATTCCATAACGCCAACCAACTCGTGATGGCGTCCGTAAATCTTATCAAAGAATGATTTCAACTTCACCACTTGAACCTATCGGTTAAATGACATCCTTATGCGCAGCAACCCACCATCAATGAAAACATGACAGGAAATACTAGCCCTAGAATATGGTTTTAATTAGATAATATATACTCCGTATGTAGATGCTGCCGATGCTGCTAGATAGAAATGAAAAGATCACATTTTGAATGCTGAAATCTTCTTTGTCGTCGTAAAGTTTTGTTTTCAACTGACCTCATTTTAAATTTCTATATGTTATTCAAAATTTGAGGCAGACTCAACTATATTATTTATGAGTTTGATGGGATAGACGGGAATAGGTCTTTCAAAATAGTCACCACATTTTGAATCATTTAGTGAGAGAACATCATAGCTAAAAGTAAAGTTTAAGAAGTTAATGAATGAAATCAGCCTTACATATATAAAGGAACAAGTTGGCAAGAAGAGGGATACAGATTGTTCTTATAAGAATGTCGATTGTTTGTTGAATAAAACACGTCCTCCAAACGTTGTACATAAGATGCCAATAAAAGAATCAAGAATCTTGATAATGTCAGTTTCAAAGAAATGTTTGTTTGCCAGAATTATTTTTTACTAAGGATTCACCCCTCCCTATAACAAGATACTTTGCTACGATTATCACTTTTTTATGAAACAAAGCATGCCCAACTCTTTATACTTTGACACTGCACAATGTCATGCGTTTCAAAGACTGTTTATTACATCTTTCCACTAGATGCGTTAGCTGTGTACTGACTAATAATTTGTAGAGATAGTTAGATCTTATTTTGTGCTGTCTCATCCCTTTTGAAAGTAAGAGATGTGTGGATGGGGATACTCGCCATATTTTGTTTGTGACTGTTTCAAGTAGTACAGTGGTTGACCGTGGCTCATGTCTGTCATATTTGTTTTTCGTCAATTAGGCCAATAGTGTTCACATTTATATTTTTCCCATTTTTTATATCAGATTCTTTTATTTCTGACTATACATAATAGTATTTTCGTATTAGATTCATACCTTATGGTGGCCAGTAATTGCGAACTACCACTTCACATGAAATCTGGTGGGCAGTCTCATAAGCAATAAGATAACAACTATTTTGTTTTATACTATTGCTAAAGTAATTAGTATAATTCGATAATTTTGCGCGATATTGATGGTAAAATATCAACTAACAGTGTTAGACTTTATTCATTAACATTTCTTCTGCTCCGTTTAGAGGGGTATTGAAGAAGGGTTCTTTTTTCTGATAATTGTTATAGCGTAGAAAAATTCAATCTTCATGTAAAAATATGTATATGTATATTTGTAAACAAAAACAAGAATCGTCTTTCCTTTGTGCTTTGTCAAATTATAAACTACAGATACAACGAATCTTCAATATCGACATTTCTCTTTTGCCTTTTAACTAAGGTCATATATTTTTTTTATATATTTTATAAACTTGCATGGCTATAAGAAATGTAACAACACGTTCACTATGTCCGCGTCTGTTGTGACGTTTTAGATTTTAATGTTAATTTCTAAGCTTCGTTTCCACAAATAACTTCAACCCTGTACACAATTCTTCCATACATAAAAAAAATCTGGTTTTGAAGTTTTCTTGTACCTTAGAAAACTTATCTCAAACGGGATATCACATCCTAATATTTAAGAAGATGTTGTTTACCTTGTCCGCAAATTTAGAAACGATACTGGTTAATTAAACTTATTCATAAGTTATCAATTCAACACTTTAATTAGATATTTGAATAATGTTTTTATTGATATCAATATTGATTTTGTTATCAGTAAATTAGAAACAAACTAATTATTATTGTTATAACCAATTCTATTTGCTAATTGAAAATTAAGCGGAATAAAATAATTTAAGACAGCAGAGAAGATAATTCTGTTTTAAATGGTTATTACTAACCGACTTAAATAAAATTGTGAGCTATTAATACTGTAAATGTATGATGTATCTAGTCTGGTCAAAGGGTCAGAGTGTCCTACTTAATTAAACGATGAATTGTTGAAATTAGATAACATGTTTCACGTGCAGAGAAATTTCACCTATGACCAATGCATGATTGGATATCATCTTTCTTATTGGTCAATTATCTTGCGGGTCAGCACGAGTTCACGTGTAAGTGCATTGTGGTCACTTCCTTTTGATGCGTTTTGTTATTTGATTTTGCCATGTGATTATGGACTTTCCGAATTGATTTTCCTCTGAGTTCAGTATTTTTGTGATTTTACTTTTTATCATCAGCATTTGATGTGTTAACTTGTGATTCTTATCAAACAATTTGTTCAAAATTCCCACCCACATACCGCACTTAATGTTATCTTTTGTAGTAGATATGTATATATGTTTATTTATGGGGCAGATTTTTCTCCCCACCTTTGCTATTCTTTGTCATTTATTCGATTGACATGATATCAGTTGATGTAATTTCGTATTTATTATGTATTATTTTTTCATATTAAATATGAACTTTTATGTCAAATGTTTTATTTGCAAAATGTATTTTTTGCATGTTATGATTTTGAATAAATGACCTTTTTTCGTCAGTTTAGTTTTTATATCATATAGCAAATCGAGCTCAGACTCTGGCTTGTGTATATATAGTATGTTTATGGTATCTAGCTGTCCGTCTTAAATACATATGCATCTGTCGCTATCTATATCTTGGCATTGCACAAGGTCATGTTTTCTCTGAATGTTCATGACGTCTTTACATACCATCCATTGGATATTGGATGTTTACTGATTGATAATTTAGTCTTAGATGCATGATATTCTTTATTGTCTGCTGATTTTGATTTTGAACTGGATGTCATTATTAACTGGGAGTACTCTCAAATTTATACCAAGTGTCCTTTTGTTGTTAGGATGTACAGGTAGCAGGCTAGGTCTACTCTGTGTTTTTGTTAGATATGTTACTTGTATGTGTCCATCTGATGAGTTAAGCCTATTTTTACTGATTTTTATAGTTTGTTCTTATGATTTACTGTTACACCACTGTCCCAACTTAGATGGAGGTATGGTATCTTGCTAACATTTTTACCCCCCCCCCCCACACATTATGTATGTATGTGCGCGTCCCAAGCCAGGAGCCTGTAATTCAGTGGTTGTTGTTGCTGAGTTACATCTGTGTTTATTCGTTCAATTGTTGTGTACATTCACTAGGTCGTTGGTTTCTCGTTAGAATTGTTTTACATTTGTCATTTCGAGTCATACCACATCTCTTGTATAAACACACTTTCATTTATATGTTTATAACAACAATTATTGAGATGAAATAAAAAAGGAACAGGTAATATTTTTGTTTTGTATTAAATTTCTATATTCTTATTATAAATGTTTAAATCGCATTTACTTTGATTTACTAACAAATTAAAAACAACACGTTTAATAATTATTTGCGTCCAAAACGCTTTTTTTGGATTTACCTTCATCAGGAACGCTCAAAGCCAAACATTTGAAATCCGTAGATGTATAAGTACCGAAACCGTTTAAGAGCTATATGTCAAAAATACCTAAAATAAATATCAAAGTTGAAACCTTAGTTTCTTAATAATTTCTAAATTTATACTAAATGGACAGACATAGGTAACAGCAGTCATAACATCCCTAAGCGTAAACAGGTTCGTCAGAGAAAATTGACGGCCTGCTTAAACCTTTTAGTATTAATGTGAAACACATATTTGAATACGAAACAACGTTCTATTTGACAGCTTTACATTTTTCTGCGAAATATTCTTAATATTCAGATTAATAGTATGGTTTTATATTAGGAACATAATATTATGTTTTTGAAACAAACATGCATGTAACATGTGTAAAGTGAAACATGAACAGATAACATATATAATATAAGCAAACCTTTATGTTTGGTGAAAAACAAACTCCAGTTGTCCGTAGTCTGAATATTTGTCGACGATATGGCAGGTTCGTCCGTGTGTAACATGCACTGCATGTCCTTGTACATAAATCTGCTACAAATACCGACATCAACAGCACAAATTGTGGCACACTGTAAAAGACTCGGAGTTAACTCCTTTTTGTATATATTGTTTCCATAAGGACAAAGAACTTGGGATTTTCGGTATTCCTTAACCGTGAGAACGTATGGAATAATCAAACAGAATAGAAACAACATATTAATACAGATTAAAGTATTTCAGATGTCTTTCCTTTTCTTTTGCATGCATTAAATGTCTTAAAAGATGCCCTAAATAATAAGACATTAATGTATTTTCATGACAGATTTTCAGGTAATGTACACTGAGGACTACCGTATTCCCATTAGATGAAACAGTGAATTACTTTGAAATGTATTATTTAGATTGCTTTAATGTCAATATTAAATCATAATGGATCTTCACAACATACTTGGGGTTCATGGAAAGTTCTCCAACCTAACAATGCGATGAAAATTGGGCACATTACCTATTAGCACTAAATTTTATCAACTTATGTATAAAAACTATGCTTGTCTCTGTGATTTTGGTGAACGGTCTGGTGGTCCACATGAAATTTTCAAGGCAACTTTGAAGTGGACAAAACTCTCGCAAATAGAGAAAATTCATGGTCTTATATTTATCTGAATTATCAAAATATATTGGAGTACCCTTAAACAAGCATTGTAAAAGCAATTTCAAACAAAAACTAGAAGATTTCTACAAACATAAAATTATATTTGAACTATCTAAGATATTTTATTTTCTGGTAAAACTTATATTAAATCTAAACAACAAGAATATTTGAACTTTAATGTTCCTAAATATCTTAGAAAAAACTCACTAAATTAAGAATAAGTGTACACTCATTTGCAGTAGAAACTGGTAGGTAAGCAAGACAAATAATACACTCTGATGAGAGATTTTGTAAATTTTGCACAGGAAAAATTGAAAATAAGATACATTTCTTAACAAAATTAGATCTAAATATAAAATCAATGATATTAATTGAAATAATTTGGATGAACATTTTATCAAAATGTGAAATCCTACGTCTGAAAAAGAACTAAAATCTGTTTGTATGTATATTGAAAAAGCTCTTGATTTGATAGACCACCGTACTGTTCTATCAGATAATAATTCTTTATAATAGTCTGTGCATATACACATATATATATATTTTTTATAAGTGATTGTGTGTTTAAAGTAAATATATGAACATTTAGAATAATCGTGCTGTATATGTGTATGGTATCAATATGGGTTTAGAATGTAATGGTATTCATAGAATATACTTAGAATGTTATGGTATCCATATAATTTAATTATGACATGTTGTTACATGAATCCATGTTTCATTTATATGTTGTTTAGATGTTAGTATTGTCTTTATTTGGATCACGCGCGTATGTTGTGCTCTTTCCAATAAATATCAAATTGAATTGAATTGAATTGAATTAAATTTGATATAGGACAATTTTGTTGATTGAAAAATTACACCATTCCAGACCCTTTTGTTTTCCACATAATCAATATTGCCAATAATTAACAAATTCCGGGTCGAATTCGATACCAATACCAATAGTGTATTCACCTGTTACCTTTTACATCATATGTACGTTCCGCATCTGACAGGCGCTCTACCAAACGGTGTACCTATTTAGTATTTGATATACACACGGGACATACTCACAGAGTCGACACTACTAAATTCAATCATTACCACATTGTTTGCTATTGTAGTTTTTTAATCAGCATGACTTTATACGATGACAATACAAGTACAAACAATCTAGATTTAAAATAAGGCGTACAGGTACAGTTTCCAATTTGTTAGCCGACAGGAAGTAAAAACGGTCAACTTTGAATTCAACTATTATAGGACAATGCTGTTTAAAAGTATTCATTTTAAGCCCTTCTGTTGCCAAAAAATTTATATTGCCAATAATTGATAAGTTTCAGGTCGACGGGTTCAAACAGGAAGATTTTGAAAGCAGAGAAAACTGTGCATCTTATAATCAGCATGACTTTATCTGATGACAATAACAATACTAAAAATCCAGAACAAAATAAGGCTTGCACATAATTATATACATTTATTCAGTGACGGACCCCCGATTTTGCAGGTGTGTTTATTGTAGTACTATAAATTATATTCGAACAGTTTAGTCATTCAGCGTCTAAACTGCCAAAATTGTAAGGCGCTTTAAAACGGCACAGGTATATGATTATCCATTTCACAAATTACTTCTACGCTTCACAGAAATATCTACGTTTCTTTATTGCTGTGCTATATATTAGTATCTTATCGGTCGACTCATTGTATGTATAACTCTGCTCAGCTCTAAATAAAAGAAATCACATCTTTGTCACGTCGGATATATTGAACCGGCCTCAATAACATAGACCTGGACAAATTGCGGACTTCTTAATGTCAAATCTAAATTGTAAATTCAATACAATTACTTGACAATTCGACAAAAAACGTTAGTTTGTGACTGACAGTCGATATTTTTCAAATTAATATGTAGATAACCTGATAATAGGGGATTTCTTTTAATGCAAATCGAAAATAGCAGATATCACCAGCTCGAGGAAAAATGAGTCATCAGCAACAGTTTCAGAGAAGGTGCGTTCACTAATGTTTTCTAGTACTAGTAGATGGGTGCGTTTACGGAAGAATGCAGATAAACATTATGCCACACATTCGTGGTATGACTGGTTTGTCCATACAGCTAAATTTTTATCAAAAATCAATCCTCATTTGAAAATTGTCACTTCTTGTGTAACTATGTCAAACAATATGTACTGAACAACATGTACATGTCTTTGCAGTGTTTAAATAAAAGTCATATAGTCCTTACAACAAATGGAAGTTTTTTACGACCTTGACTGGCTATACAGTCCGTGCACGGTCCTTAAAAAAGTAACATGATTTAAATACTTGAGTAACTACCTTTTACTTTTAAACAAGTATATATGGACCTTTATTAAAACCAAATCTACGTTTTATCTCAGGCTTCAGAAAAATAGTGCCTTTGAAATATTTTCTTCACGTACTTAAAATCGCAGATCGGATTGTTTGTCCATATGCAGCTTCATTCCACATGATACCTGAAGTTCGAGCTTCGACTACCGCTCACAACACGATTGTGAGGAAAAGCTCGATAAAAGTAAAGGTGAACAGACGGGGAAGGTAGACAATATTGACTAATTCTAAATTTAAAAAAAAACTCAAATTAATTTAACAACTGGTATGACAAAAATGAATTGGAATGCATAGAAAATACTGAATAATCTATCATCTCACTTATTTTTCATGTGATCAATGATTAGGTGTTAATTGATTTTGAAGGCCAAGGCCACGGTCGGTTAACGTCGGTAGTAAAAACAAGAAATTGATCAGCAGCCAAAGTTTTCGATAAAAATTAATCGATTGAATTTTCTTATTGTCAATTCGCCTTTTCAGAATCTAAAGAATCATAGGTAATTTCTTTGTTCGTACCGTAAAATGAAAATAACGTCACATCTTTGGTTGAATTTTCATTGTTTGTGACATTTTTTAATCAATCACGACGTTTTGGTGTACACTTGTGAAAAGTTTACGCAGGATGCATTAGATTCTGAAACGGCGAATTATACGTTATTGAATCGTAGAATATATATCTAAAAAAAAACGTGCATAAAGGAATAAGTTTCATATAAATGCATTCATTCATTGGTTCAAACTGATTCCCTTACCTTTATGTTACAAAATAAATCGGTTCATCTGCATTAAGTATCATACTTTACACCAGTTCAAGTTGATGAATTACTGTAGATTCATTATTATTCGTTGCATAATAATTTTTGTGGATTTCGTGGGTACAATTGAAGCACGAAGATAAATGTTCAACGAATGACTTTATTTTAAATACGCTTGTACCCAGACTTCTGCAAAACCACAAAATTAAATATCCACGAACATGCAAGGTTTCCTCAATCCACGAAAATTTGTACTCACGAATATAAATAAATCCACAGTATCATATCTACCATTTCAGTGTTTTTATATATTACATATGTATATCGGTTAATTACATTGTTTGTGTAACTCATTTGTTCTGAGTTTTTAAATATACATAACCATATAACTAATAGATGTTCGCTCGTCAGATTCAATATAACATGCTTTTAAGAAGACCGTTTAATTATTACCATATACATGATGGATCTGAAAACGTAGAACAATAATAACATCCATGTCCTAGTTTTAAAGATTAGGTCAATCATAAATGCGATGTAAAAAAACTTATCTCTCATCAAGAATCAGTTTTTGTGGTTGCTAGACATTGCTTTTTCATTTCGTTTACAAAGTCAAAGTCCATATATTTGTCTATTTATTTTAGGTACTTTTGACATATAGCTCTTCAACGGTTTCGGTACTTATACATCTTCGGATTTCAGATGTTTGGCTTTGAGCGTTCCCGATGAAGGTAAATCCAGAAAAGTGTTCCTGTACCTGCCGTTGATAAACAGTTTCAATCGATTTATGACTTTTTGAACACCTGTATACTACTGTTGCCTTTGTTCATCGTTTCTTATATACAGAGGTCCACTATTCAGTGTTAATGTTTTTGCGAGAGGATCAGGATAGATAGAAAACTTGCAAATTGTAGGTTGAAAGATAGGATGGTGATAAGTGAATTACTTTAAAACAGTTCCAAGATAATATTTAGATATTTAGATTTAAAGTAGTTATCAAGAGCTGCTGTACAAGTGAAGGCCAACTTAAGTTTCACGGAAATAAACTAAAAAAACCTATAAAGATGCCAAAACTTCTAACAAATGTCTCAAACTAGGACATGTAATATAGAAATGTCTTATAGAATATGTCATGAAAATGGACACAAAAGGACAGCATGTCCAACAGAATTTCAAACCTTAAAGACATGGACAAAGAAGTCATTTGTCAAACTTGTTCGCGTCACGAGATTTTCAGCTTCTGAAACTTTATTAGTTGTGTTGAATTTTCTGCACTCTAATGACAATAGTGCAAGTAGACGGGTATAACTTTTAATCCTATATAGTTTAAATTGGTTTCCAGAGGTCAAGTATTATCATTGCACTTATATGCCTTCTACTGTCTACACTTGTTAATAAATATTGGACATTTTATATAATCTAGGCAAGTTAAGTTTGATAACGTAAAGAATATACCAGACAAATTTGTTGCTTTGATATATACATGTATGCGCCTAGGGGACCACCATTTAATATTACTAACAACAAGATATGTTATTAAATATCTTAATCCCTACAAAAATAATCAATGAATTCATATCTTATTATTATAAAAACAGCGAATTGATGACTTTTTTGTCTTGTTACCTACCAATAAATTATGATTTCGTCTACCTGTTGTTTTAATTCAGCCATGTAAACACGTGTAATTAATTGGTTATTTAAAAGACTTCCATTTAAACAACAAAAAAAAACAACAAAAAATACACTTTATAAAGTTAAACAATTTTCTCCTGGGAAATGTACAATTGGTTGTGCCAATTTTTCATTATCTATTTATGATCAATCTTATTCATAACCTTTAGAATCTTTGAACCTGTCACGTTGGGATAAAATAAAGTCATGTACAAATAGTTTTGTCCTATTATTCGTAAAGAAATGTAAGCATTTTATCAGGACTTTGACAATTCGGATTTATATCCCTGTTGTTCTGTTTTCAATGTGTTTTCTCGTTTAAGCCTCTTTAATCTATTTCCCTGTGTGAGTAACAAAAAGCTAGAGAATTATATCATGTTTTACTAGAAATGGTTATGATATAGATTCGCATTTTAAGAAGTGAATGTCTACAAAATAACGATTTCCCACTTTGTATATAATAAAGTTGGCTTTTGTATGATAATTACATTAATTATCATAATGTTTCTGTAAAAATCTTGTAAGTAAATGAAGTTTATTTTTGAAAGCAAAATATTGAGTTGAAGAAAAGATATTGCACTATTAAGGGAGACTATATATACACAGAAAACGTGAGCAATATGGACAACATCATTAAAGGTGATTATGCCGGCGACAAGTGGAACATATTAGTAGGTATTTGTGACACGAATATTGTCAAGTAACGATAGCCCGTGCGTGCAACCTTCATTGAATAGATTTTAACTATACAATTATGACCCTTGATTATAAGATGCCTTGTAGACAGCATATTTTGTTTCTATATTAGATTTCTAATCAAAGACATCAAAATTGGAAACACATATGCCGTATAATATAAATTCAAACTGCATATGAACATTTACCACATACAGTCGCTTCTGGAATATTGCTTCACAGAAACGGAAAAATTCACCTTTGAAAAATTGAGACCATATCTCTGTAAGCAAAAATTTTAGATGAAACTGGTCCTAATTGTCAGTTTATAGAATGTAGCCTTTTCAATATTCGTCTGGCGCGAAAAGGACGATAACTCAATTTTAGAATTTAATATTTTTGGAGACGGTCAATTTCCGGAATTCCATGCTTGATCATCCCGATTTTTTCTTTGGCCGTTGACAACAGAATTATTGCTGCATTCTTTGACAATAAGGTATATTTAACAAGGCAGTATTATCAATGTATTATCGTGGTATCAATATATGTTAGAAATGTTAGATACCTGAATTATTTGTAATTTTGGCAAGGACAATTCATCACGTCCACTGAAAACATGATTTTGTAAAATATCACTTATCGGCATCTCCGGGCGGCAAACCAGATTAATTTCACGATGATCTTTACTACAGCATTCTGATTGTTATTAATTGCTACATATTACCGCTTTTTGTAAATCGATGTTTGTTTACATTATCAACAAATGTGAGTAACATTCCAGGTCGAGTTGTCGTTCGTAGTGTATAGTTTGTTCCAAACCATTGTTTGTTTCTGGTACAGGTTGGCAGTTGTTTATCAACAATAAAGTTGTTGCAACATAAACACATGTTATTTACAGTGTGTATGTGTGTTTTTTCTTTCTTTCTAATTAGTTATGATTGTTTATAAAAACAAAATGTTTTTAAATTCATTTGGAAGACAGGATTGTCATGTAATTGTTATTTCCTTTGTTTAAAAATAGAAATTGCGTGTTTCTATATTTAACGATTTACATGACACTATTTAGTACATATTTGTTAAATAATATAGATATTGCTGTTTTGAATTCATTGTTAAAGAGAATTATTTATGTTCTAAAATTCAATATTTGCATCTTTGCTTATCATTTATAACCTTTGTTGAAAGACTTATCATTTTAGATAAGTTGTTTGAAAATATTGTTGGTTAAAAACTTCCATCTGCTGTTTGATTGAAAGCAGTCAATGGTGCTTTTCAAGGCTTGTCAACGCTAATACTGTATATGGTTGGTGACAACATTGAATGATTGAGATGTTTGTGAACTGACATTCAGTCCGACTATGGGAAGCTGTGCTCTGCCGGATGCGTGCTCAATTATTGGAGTCATTCAATGCTACATTTCTCTACTTTAGGTCTACATAATAAAAATTGTACTTATTGAAAAAAAAATATATATTGTTTTCATTTATTTTATTTAGATAGAGCTATCACATTCGGCATCCATCGTATTTTTATTTATCAGTTGTCAAATTAGACCAATCTGTGGTCTGCATCCCCTGCATAATTGATCCTTTTACATACATGTCAGACCCCACTCCTTTATTTCTTTAATGGCTTTCAGTTATTTGGCTCCAGGGAATTGATTCCCAGTTCCCTCCCCAAACTCCTACTTTACTCCATATTCTGTTCTTCTGCACTCTTATTTTTTCATCAACAAGAATTATCCCTGTTTTATCAAACTTTTCTCACGATTAAGACCACCCTGTCTCAAGCTTTCATCCATTCATATTTCTAGTCCTCTTATTCCATAGTTCCAATAATTCTGTCCAACCCCTTAAAAGTGTCACAATGACTCGCACCCATTAACAACCCATCATTCGACAAATTATATTAAACAACCTGATTTGTCTCCTATATGCAAAAATTACGAGTCAGGTTTTTTTGCTTTAATATAAATGGCCATTTTTTTCACACATCTCGTTTTTGAACTCCCATGCTTATTTGTTACTATCAACTACATGGCATCAATGCACACAATTCAATTTATCTTTTCACAAAACCACAAAAATTGCATAGCAAATACATTCTTAGGGTTTTTAATAAAGTTTACTTTGCGAGCACAAAGTGAGGAATTAATTATAAAACAATTTGGTAAAGCAAAATAAATATCTAAAAGATGTTTTAAAAATAGACTAAAGTGGATGAGCTACCCCTTCTTGTAACAAGATTTATCTCTCCTGGGATTTAAACACATTGAGATTGAGATTGAATTGTTTCCCTTTGATAACAACCAGTTCCAAAGCAAGATTATTTGTTTGATGATTTTTAATTGATTAACAATATTTTGATAAAGGAAAAGGATAATACTTTCAATTTCGAGGTCTCACAAAGGCTTTTTCACCTTCTATTCTAATTTTACATTAAAAACCCAAATTTAGATGAAAAGGCTATAGAATGTAAGTTAAAATATGGAGCAGACTTAACTGTTTTTTGTATCTCCTTTATTTAAGTGCAGTGGATTTAAATGTGGTCAACATAATCACCAACCCTCGAATTGATCAGCGAAAGCTTCATGATAACGTAACATAACTTTAAAGGAGTACAACATGTTTGTTAGTTTCTTTTCATTCATTTCGAGAAGGTACAGCATGAACTCTACTTTATTGAAATAAGTTTATAGAAATGGGATACAAATCCGTTCCGTTGTGTGATCAGTCTATTAAACGTTGTAAGTGTAGCAATAGAGACAGATCTCTAGTTCGGATTGGATGTTATTCTTGACCCTTTTTAGATTATCAGTTTTTTTTCAAAGTTGGTATAAGGTTTTTGATTTTTAAATATACTTGACTCGACCATCTTAAAAGACTCATTAATATAGACATTTATTGCCAACATCTGTATTTATTAATACTAGGAATTAATTTGCCATAATTACTCTTGAATTTCGAAATTTTGATATGATTACTTAGACCTTTAGAACATTTACACTGTAAGCCAAACATGTAACTGATCTTAAGGCTTTAAAAGTAAATGGGAGACATTGTTTTCCGCTTCTTTTCAATATGATTTAAAATAGAAAAAAGATAAAAAAAAAATTAATATGAACTTCTATAAATACCAGAATGTGTTTTATGTCAAGAGTTGAACGCACCCCAGGTGAATACAAATAGAGACAGAAAGTATGGCTAAACATTACAGATAAGAAGATTAATGCTATTTGAATTGTCTGAACTAAAGTCGTAAAACAATTAATTTGAAGCATTCATGACACTTGAAAAATTGTTAAGTATTTAAAAATATCTTCACCTTTATAACACTTAAATGGAAAACTGGCGTTATTCTTGTAATCATGGCATATACGGACAAGTAAATTCACCACATACATCTTCAAGCACAATTTGTTCTATCTTTATTTATTGAAAAATCTAATCTCATTGGCAAATACGCAAATGGAAAATTGAAAAACGAAATTGTTAATTTTACTAATAGACGAAATGTTCACCATCACCATCAGGCTTAAAAAACCACTCGCTAACATATAGGCTATAGGCGTCAATATTATTGTAATGAGTCACAGCCCTGATCGGCGATTAAAAAATATGTCGGGTATTCGTCACTAAGACAGCAAGTACAACGCCACTTTTAACCGAAATCAATCTAGGAGGCAGCATAGTCGCCTTAATAATTGCTAGACAGGAGAGGCGAAAGATATTAAAAGAAAATCCAAATTCAACTCTTAAGTCGATAATAAACGGACAACTCCAGGGCTTAAAACCAAAAAGACCAACAGACACACAGAAGAACAATAGAACACAAACACAAAAATTATGTTTAAGACTGAGCAACACGAACCCAACCAAAAACTGTTGATAATCTCAAGTGACCTGGTAGGACAGCAAATTCCGCCCCACTTGTGGCACCCGTCGTGATGCTCATAGTAGTTTAAAACACGATAATAAGTCTAATTCGGTAAGTCACATTCAGGGGAATGGGACGGAATTGTAGTTTTGGACATCTGCAACATATCTGCTAACATCTGTGAAATGGATATTTTATAACGACAAGCTAATCGTGATGACGTCCGTATAATTTAAGAAAGGATTAACAATTATCTATATAATTAGTCAAGCTCTCAATTATCTCGATGTATGTTTCATAATAATACGTTATTCTGATTGGCTAACTGCACATCACATGTTATTTAATGCGTTTCCCTCAGTTTTAGTTTGTTACCCCGATTTTGTTTTTTGTCCATAGATTTACGAGATTTGAACAGCGATATAC
This sequence comes from Mytilus galloprovincialis, assembly GCF_965363235.1. NCBI lineage: Eukaryota > Metazoa > Mollusca > Bivalvia > Mytilida > Mytilidae > Mytilus > Mytilus galloprovincialis. The sequence goes on along the minus strand of NC_134838.1, from coordinate 66,943,459 downwards.
TACTGTTACCTTTAGTTATTCCTTAATCAATTGCATTACACAATAAAACGTATCATTAATGATTACACGTGGTCCCACAATAAAGTGCACGTCAGGTAAATTAAATTAAAAAAATGATAAAATTCGTGTTTTCATGATCCTAGCTAAAAATGTATTTATAAGTATTGAATGCTTCTTTTTGTAACTTCATAGGGTTGTAAAAGCGTTGACCGTACGGACATTTTTAGAATGAAGCGCTTTAGCGCTTTTTACAAAATGTAATTCGGTCGACGCTTTTACACCCCCAATGAAGTTACCAAAAGATGACTTCAATTCTTAAATATTTTTGCAACTTTCATCAACTCAGGACAATTTTGAAAATGACACGCACTGACAGTTTGGACAAAATCTAGATACTGCTGTTACATTAACCCGGCCTTTTTATCTCCATCTTATTTTATTCATAACCTTAAAATTACCAAAATCAACTTATATTTTGAAATGTCCGCAGTTGCTTAACACGAAGGCGGCAGCAATTGACTTATCCGTCTGGTAGTATACAAACATATTCTTTGTAATAATGACAGCTTTGAAATAAAAGTGCAATGACCAAAATACTTGACATAGTAGAAACCTTTTTACCAATAAGAAAAAGGCTATGCTGATCATACTGATTTCCACAATCATTTACAAAATATCATTTAAACATACAGTAAGCCATTCGACCGATGAAATGATCCATCCATTTGTTTTTTACTGGAAATATCTCCTTTTCAAGGAAAGTGAAATTAAATCTGTTTAATCATGATAATAAGTTGGCATACCGCCGTTTTGAACGTCACTACACCATTAATGAACTGGTAATGTCAACGATTCTTACATATATTGGTTTTTTTTATGCATTGCTTAAGCGCCTGTGCGTTAGACAACAGTAATGTATATAAAAAATGTCTTATATTATATAAATAACAAAATATCACTTAATTTTAAGTATTGATTTTAGCAAAATGTTTTAGAGATCAATTGACATTTCGAATTTTATATTGCGGAATACGAGAACTTGAAATGGGTATACATATGCATACAGCTATATTCCAGTGAAGATTATAGTTTTTTTTGTTTTATATTGCACTAAATTAAAGTAGATCTCAATCATCCAAAATACAGTTTTAGTTGAAGTTGAAGGTTTTTTAAAGGATTTATTTGATTAGATTTTGATATGCGGACAATTGTCTACGTAATGAAGGATGTTTTATAATGGAATCAGCCTGGCCTACTGGTTGCACAAGTTAGAACACCCTTTTAAAATGTTGATTTTAAGAGTTATGACAATATCTGTTTTATCTGAATTTAATTATTTTATATATATGAAATTCATCAATGTCAAATTCCTTCCAAACTGATATAAACTACTTAACTTATTCGTTATAAAATAACTTGAATGCAAAATTGATTTTATAATAAAATACATTTGATCTCGGTATTTAATAACGGACTACCGTTTTGAACTTCCCATGGAGTTCGGTATCTTTGTTATGTAAGGTCTTTTCCCTACGTGAGGAAAGACCTTATTGTTTTCAAAGTTTTTTTTCTTTTTCTTTTTTTTCTTCCATTTTTTTTGGCATGGACTCCCCACGTTTCTTTTGAAGTTATCAAAACCAAATATGGACCATTGATAGACCTCATCATGAGGTATTACCAGGTGACCCTATTAAGGATTTCATCATCCCCTTTATAAGTTATCTCTCTTTTATTGATTTTTTTTCAAAATGGCCCCCTCTCGTTGTTTTTAAAAATATTACCTTATTTGGATGATAGGTAGATTTCGTCATGATGCACTACCGTATGAGGCTGTGTATGATTTCATCATCCATTTTGAGAATTATATCCCCTTGGAGCAATTTCTTTTATTTGCATTTTTCTCAAAATTTTATGAGATAGAATCAATTTCAAAGTGGCAGCATGTACAAAAACAGATGGCAATGTTAATAAACATTAACAATTGTTTTGTTATCAACCCTTGAAAGGAGTTATTTCTCTTGAAAAATTATACACAATTTTTGAAAATTTGTATTTTGAGAACCGGAAGTCGTAGAAACTTTGGACCTTCACCAGTAATCTTTAAATCATGTGGCCTTTAATTTGCATCCAAGGTCAAAGGACACCGAATGCAAAACAAATTTACGCTGCAATTTCAAGCTTACATATTAAGAAAACGGTAAGATATTGCTGCATACAAACTGTGTATCAAATGATTCTCTTGACGAACCATACATTTTATACATAAGCCCAAAATGTCCGACCGTCTGTTCAAAAGTTACGACGATATAATTCTTAAAAGTATAGAATTGTGTGTATATCTTTTTAATGGTAACAGATATCAACCTACTATAAACTGCAAAAATGATCAGTTGTTTAAGACCTTCAATTTGAGGTCAATGTCAGGTCATGATGAAATTTGACCTTGACCTTTTAAGCGAACTATGACCTTGACCTTTGATATTTGAAAGGTCAAGTGGTGCTGAGTTGAATGGTTGTAGTCCCATGTCTCTACGACTCCCGGTTCTCAAGTTTTGTATTGCATCATATATTTGATGATTCATTGTGACCTTGTTTTCTATTTATTGTCGAAAAAACGTGCGATAAAAGTAAACTAAATCTAAACAATATATTGAAGTATACTTTCACAAAATTCTGTTAAAAGTAAGATTGATTGATTGTTGGTTGTCTAATGTCCAGTGGCTTATATTTCAGGCATATTCAGGATGAGATCAAATTAACTATAAATACAATAGGTAAGTCATATAATAGAGGCCGTCCGGAATGAAGGTTGGGAAACTTCAATTGACCCTGCTTGAAAATAAAGGTATGTTGGACAAAACCTTTATCTTGCAAAGGGTCACATGTGGACCCCTCGAAGAGTTGTTGCAAAGGTTCTGAACGTGCAGAGATCGTGGCATTCTCCGCACACGAAACATCGGATTAACGTTCCAATTCTGAATGTGCGTTACTGCGTATATTTGTACATCCCACACAGTTGAACAGTCGCCCCACTATGACAGGGGTTTTACTGCCAGTCGGAAGAAGACCTGTAGTGACCGTATTTCTTTCCCTAGTCACATGTGGCAAATAAAAGTAAGACAATACTAAGGAAGTAACAAAATATAAAAATGAATAAAGATTGACCAGACAAATCGTGTTTTAGAGAAATGAAACAAAAAGCAAAACACTTGTCCGTTTCTGTTTTTAATAATTTTTTCAACATAATGCAATGCATTGATAACAAGAATGTGTCCTCAGTACACGAATGCCCCACTCACACTATCATTTTCTATGTTCAGTGGACCGTGAAATTGGGGTAAAATCTCTAATTTGGCATTAAAATTAGAAAGATCATATCATAGGGAACATGTGTACCAAGTTTGAAGTCGATTGGACTTCAACTTCATCAAAAACTACCTCGACCAAAAACTTTAACCTGAAGCGGGACAGACGGACGAACGAACGAACGGACGAACGAACGAACAGACGGACGGACGAACGAACGGACGCACAGACCAGAAAACATAATGCCCCTCTACTATCGTAGGTGGGGCATAAAAATCTGTTTTCTGCTCTTGGTTTAAAAGGGGGTACATTTTCTATATCTATGTTGCAAGTGATCAGACTTGTTTTTGTATTCAAGTATCTGTACATCTGTACATTCTTAGCGTTCAAAAAATGTGCTAAAAAATTTGAAGATGAGCATAACGTATGATTTGATAGAATTTTATTTATTATGATTGTTTGTATATACAAAATCCACAATAAATAAATAAGAAAGACGTCCCTAACAAAATCAAAAATGTTGTGGGGCATACAATTATTAAGTTTTGGATTAATTGTTTTAGATACAATTTTGTCTAGATTCATTTCATGTTCATATATTATAATTGTGTACAACTGTTCAGTCTTCAAAGCAATATACAGAGCCGAATAACATTTTAATTTATGAGATAATAATGGTTTATGTAAAAATAGTTCAATTATATAATCAAATTCTTTAATATTCATTTCCCACAAGGTTGCATCAGAGTTGCGACTTCGACTGTGCAAGTAAACAAACAAGAAGTGTAATTGGACATATTTCTAACATTATTGTGTTACATGTGTTGCAGCAGTGGTATTGAGTGGATACCAAAGATCACTCGGGGAATTATTCTAATACTACTCCTTTGACACTTTTTTTTACAGTTGACACCAAACTTGACCCTAAAACATTGCTTGCTTATCATTGATAAACATAGCACTTGGTAATTGTCAGTGATTCAGACGGTTGATGTACTTACTATGATGTGTTTTTCTTTCATATACATATGGCGTAAATGAACAATAATAGGCTTTGAAACCTGTGACATTATTATTCTGCATTTACCAAGTCTGTTTTTTTATGTTTCGTCTATTCGACAGACGTTATTCGATGGTCGTAGTTTTTGACTTAGCTGTATTGTGAGGTGTGGTTATTATTTTTGTTCTCACTTTTTCAATATGTCAAGTGAAGTGACGGTATATTAATACAGGTACTGCGAACACAGACAATGTCGTACCTATTGCTTAAACAAAGTAATGTATTCCCGATATATTTCTTTAAATTAATAATGTTTAAGGAAAGGTATTCAGATTACATCCTTGGCGTTCGAATACTTAACTTTTGGCATTTCAGGCGAAGGTCAACAAAGAAAGAAGCTTGAGACGTACAAAATCCATATGATGTTATTTTCATTTTCAGGATTGGTTATTTTGCCTTTAAAAATTATAAACAGTACTTTATAAATAAACTCATTATAGATACCAGGATTGAAATTTTATATTAACGCCAGACGCGCGTTTCGTCTACAAAACACTCATCAGTGACGCTTGAATAACAAAATGTTTAAAAGGCCAAATTAAGTATAAAGTTGAAGAGCATTGAGGACCAAATATTCCTAAAAGTTTTGACAAATACAGCTAAGGTAATCTATTCCTGAGGTAGAAAAGCCTTAGTATTTAAAAATGTGTAACTTCATTAATCTAAAGGTTTCAATTATCTGTACTTTTCAAAGCTTAAGGTATTTCAATTTTTATTGAATTTATTAGTAGCATACAGAGCCGTAAGGCTAAAAAAAATACACTATTGTATATTTTTAATATGCAAAGCTTCCATATTATGATAATATAGACTTTCACTCTTTTGTTTATAATTGTTTTTCACAGATGTAACATGAACGAAATAAAAGGGCAACAGAAACAAAAAACCGGAATTATGAATAATTTTAAATTGATAGTTTTCTGATACAATTTTTTTCTTTTTCGATACCACTATTGTTTGTATATTGTATAACACTGCTGTCTGCAAAGTAATGTACAGCGCCGAATAACATTTAAATTTATGAGATAGTTATCGTTTGTTTAAAAATATTTCAATTATATCAACATATTCCTAATACTCCATTCCAACAAGGTTGCATCAGCTTTGCAACTTCGATTGTGCAAGTAAACACAGAAAAGTGTAATTGGATATATTTCTTACATTATTGTGCTACATGTGTTGCAGCAGTGGTATTGAGTGGATACAAGAAGATCACTTGGGAAATTACTGTGTTTCTACTCCATTGAAACATTTTTCTTCAGTTAAAACCAAACTTGATCTCTGAAACATTGCTTGATTTTGACTGTACACTGTACCTAGTAATTGCCTGGTATGTGATTCAGACTTTAGATGTTCTTTCTATAATGTGCTGTAAATTTCTATTATATACATATAGCCTAAATGGACAATTATAGGCTTTGAAGCCGGTCACATTATTATCCTGCGTTTATATTCTTATGTGTTTTGTCTGTTTTCACTTCGACTTACAATGTAGATGTATTGTAATGTACGGTTACTTATCTTTTCACTTTCATAGTATGTCAAGTTAAATATGGTGTTCAGACGAATGTTCATCAATACAGGTACTGCGACACAGACAATGCGGTTAATTTGAATAATGATGTTCAAAGAAAGATAATTCACATATTTTTACATCCTAAGTGTTCTAATATTTAGCTTTGGAAATTATAGGGGTCCACACAGAAAGGAGATCCAGAAGTACAAATTACAATACAGTGCTATTTTAATTTGAAAGATTTGTCATTTTAAAAATTAAAAACAGCACGTTTTGAATTTTATGCGTCCAAAGCGTTTAAAATAGCTGTCATTTTAAGAGAGATTTTAATTTTTACTAAATTTATTAGTAGTGTACCTGTTGAAATCGGCATGTCTGTACTTTGAGCCTTTAATATGATAATGTATCATATTTTGAATATGAAATTAAGTATATTTTGAACATGCCAAGCTTGCATATTATGTAATTCAAAATAAAATACAATTTTGATAGACTTTTACAGTCTCGTTTGTTTGTTAATCACAAACTCAAAATAAATAAAGAAGTACGACAGCAGTAACAAAAACCAAAATTGTGCGATATATCTAAGTTTAAGAAATTATATATTAATTATTTTTTGATATAACTCATTCTTTGTTTGCGATACCATTATTGTTTGTTTATTGTCGTCTTCAAAGCAATGTAAAAGCGTCGAATAATATTTGAATTTTACGATAGAAATCATTGGTGTAAAAAAAAATAATTCTTTAATATTTTATTCCCACAAAGTGGCAACAGCTTTGCAACTTCGACTGTGCAAGAAAACAAATAGTTATAATTGGACATATTGCTAACATTATTGTGCTGCTACAGTGGTATTAAATGTCAGAGTCACTTTGGAAATTACTGTAAAACTGCACCTTTAAAACTTTTTTTTTTAGTTAAAAGCAAGCTTGACCCTGAAATATCGCTTGACCATTATTAGTTACCATTGTACTTGGTTATTGCCTGGTAAGTGATTGAACCTTAGATATTCTGATTATGATATTGCCTGATTGAACCTTAGATATTTTGATTATGATATGCCGTATTGTTTTTTACATACGGTGTAATTGAACAAATAGAGGCTTTGAAACCATACTATTATTCTGCTGTCTATATTCTTATATTTTTTGTCTTTATACTCTTCAACGGACGTTATACAATTACGGTATTTGTTTTCAACTTACAATGTAGTTGTATTGTGACATGTCGCTTTCTATTTTTTTGTCTTACTTTTGCAAGTTAAGTATAGTTTTCTGGTGACGGCATATTAATACAGATACTTCGAACACAGACAATGTAGTACCTTTTACTAAACAAAGTAATTTGTTCCCGACATTTATATTTAAAATAATGATGTTTAAAGAAAGATTGGTAATTTATCTTTACATCCCTGGCCTTCGAATTTTTAGTGTTGTGCATCGAGATGTAATTGGACATATTTCTAACATTATTATATTACATGTGTTCCAGCAGTGGTATTGAATTGATATCAACGATCACTTGGGAAATTATTCTAATACTACTCCTTTGAAACTTTTCTCAGGTGTTTTCAGTATTAAGTCAAAAGATGACCCTGTAAATGGCTTGCTTATTATTGGTAAACATTGTACTTGGTAATTGCCTGGTAAGTGATTTAGACTTTAAATGTTTTTGGTCTGATGTGGCTTTTCCTTAATATACATATGGCATAACTAGGTAATTAGAGCTTTGAAACCTTCCAAATTATCAAACTGCACGTGAATATAGCAAGTCTATATTTTATGTTTTGTTTATAGCCACTTACGACATGTACGACGGACATTATGCGAACGTCTTTGAAGTATTTTCGACTAAGCTGTAATGTGACATGTGGTAACTTATTTCTCTTTTCAAACAGTCAAATTTAGTTTGGTTTTTATATGACGGTATATCAAAACAGGTACTGTTAACACAGACGATTCGGTTTCTACATTTTTCTTAAAATTGATGTTACAAGAAAGATAATTCACAATCTTCTATTTGTCTTCTGGTTGTTATCATGTTTTGTATAACACTTTTTGTTTTGTCTTATTTTTTTACAGATACTTTGTAAATTAAATGATTGTCTCCATTTGTTTTGATAATGCTGGCTAAATTATACATATATAATGTCAGTCTGCATTTTTCAGACTTAAAGTATATAATAAGATAACTGTATTTAGGCAGTAGGAACTATATGTCCAAGTAGACTGACTTTGAACCAAGTTATACGCTATGTATGTCGGGACGTAAAAAGTGCATGCTAACTTTTATGACCAAACAAATATGAGACCTTTCAGAACTCTAATTTTACTTTGACACCAACCTCATTTAAAGACATTGCACTAATCGATACATATGTTTGCTGTTTATATACTAATGTCATTTAGTCTAACCAGTTATGTTAAGCCAAAAGTTTTAATTAAAAAAAATCAGGCTCAGCTATGACTCTACACATAATTGTGTAAAGACAAACTGAATTTTGAAAGAAATGTTATCGTTCAAGACATTTCACATAATTAATTGCATTTTTTCAAGACTTAGCGCTTCGTGTCACACCAAAATAAATCGTCCTGTATGCAGTTGAAGAATTTCGACTGAATGTTAAAAATGAGTCCAGATGGGTCCTTAATTTTTATGAGAGGAATTTATTTCATCTTTGAAGAGGAGAAAACGTTTATCAAACGGGATATTTATTCCAAAAAGGTATATCAAAAGAACAGTTTTTCGACAAGGATTAAGATTTCTGTCTTAAACAGTTCGTTAAAGTAAAGTAAATTAACAAGTTTATTTGGCTGGATAATGGAACCGTATTTATTTGGTAAATTGATCAAGACAAAAATTATACAAACATCTACTTACGTAAAAACTAAATAAAAAAAAACAACTCTTTTAAATTAATTGAATTACTTACAATTACTTGTTGTATTACTAGTATTTACTTGTAATAAATACTTGAAATTACGTAAAATATTACTTAGAATTACTTATGTTGATTATTTTGTTTACTGAATTGGATTACTTAGAATTACTGAAAAAGTAAATTACTTATATTTACTTAAAATTACTTAACATCACCAATAATTACTATCAATGATCAATAATTTTGACAAATTCAATTACTTGAATCAAGTAATTGAATTACTTTTTTTTGGTAATTCCAAGTAATTTTTTATAAGAGTGTACATATGTCTTACTAGTATGATGTGCTATACTTTTATATTATGCATATGGAATGAATGGATGATTAGAGAATATGAAACTTGTCTAATAATGGTTTTAAATTTAATTATGCCTGTGTTCACTTTGATGGACGCTATTTCATGCAATTAGTTATTGGCTTAGCTGTAATAAGTCCCGTTTTCTTCGATCTGTTAAACTTTGTGTGGTTTTTGATTACAGCACATCAATTCAGGTACTGCGAACACAGACATTGTACTAAAACAATCACTTTGTCTCAATATTTTAATCTAAAATGCTGTTTAAAGAGAGATAATTCACGATCATCAATTTGTCTTCAGCTTGTCATAATGTTTTGCAGCAAATTCTAAATAAAATATTTTGTTTCATCTATTTACAGATACCGTTTAATCTTTTATATTTAAAGTTATGGATTTGTTCTGTTTCTTTTCTTTTGCCTTTGCCTGGTAAACGAGAACTATTTAATGTACGCTTCCCTTTTGCAAAACATGATCATTCTAGGAATTTGAAATTAAAAAAAATACAATCAATAAAAACCAACCTACCCCCACCAAAAGGGAATGGTCGATGGCTTGGAATAAATGCAGTAAACTGTGCATTGTATTTGTTCATCTCCTGTATACTCACGTTTAACACGCTTCATTCCAAAAGACTGAATAAAACACTATAAATAGAGCGCTTCGGAGCATCGAAACAAAAAAATTCAGATACGAGAACGAATAATGTATTTAGAAAACTTATATTGAAACAGTATTATATTTATCTGTCAGTCTGAGAAGAATTGGATGCTGCTTGGGGGTACAATAAATAGAGTAATGCAGTACGGACCTAGTTGTAGACATACAATGTATTAAAACAACTCACCACTTTTTGTTATAACCACTATGGTCGAAGCAATTATTTCAATAGACAAAATACCTAAGCATAACAACTTAATTCGTCAAAAGTGCGTACCACTTTATGAAATTATTGAACGAATGACGTTGCGAATGAGCCAAAATAGGTTAAACGGAAAACACATTCCAATATCTATTTTGTGACTTGGATGGAGAGTTGTCTTATTGTCTCATTGGCATTCATACTACATCTTCCTATCTATGAAAAGTATATGCATGTATTTCACGAAGTCATATTGAAGTGAAACATATTAAATACTTTTTGGACCATTATGAAAACTTAAGGTTTATCATAACCTTTCGTCAAATATTACCACAACACAAATTCTACTCTAGATACACTGCACCTAGACAATAAGGCATGACTAGACAATAAGGCATGACTAGACCTATATATATTAATTTAGGCCGGTAGTTTTCACGTTTTATCTTTGTTATTTCAGGGCTTTTTTAGCTGACTATGCAGTATGGGCTTTACTCATTGTTGAAGGTCGTACTGTGACCTATACTTGTTAATTTCTGTCATGGTATCATTTGATCTCTTGAGAAGAGTTGTCTTATTGGCAATCACACCACATTTGCTTTTTTATACTGTAAATTCCGAATTATTTCGAGAATTTTATAATTGCGTAAAATGCAACAGAGTGCAAATCGTAATAATTTAAACTCGCATTTTTTTAATATGTTTTGGACAGGATTTTCTTAAAAATTGCAAATTAAAATCGCGTTTTTAAATTAGACAAAAATGACAAAAATCGCAATATTAATTGCACGCAATAATGTTTTAACTTTCAGTATTTAAATGTATTTAAAGTTTCAAAATTGTAAAATTCAATTGAATTTTCTCTTTATTTTTTGTCGTTCCTGCAGAAGGTGAACTAAACTATGTTGGTCAAAATGCCTGACGTACTTACCTTATTGTTAATAGTTGATCAAAACATATCTTGTAGATTTATAGAAAAAAATAAGGAAATGTGGTATGATAGCCAATGCGACTAGTATCCACCAGATTTCAAATTAAGTAGATATAAGCAACTATAGACCAACATACGGCTTCTACAGTGAAAATCCTAGACTATTTCTATGATTAGATCGTATCTAGTAAATATCAGGTGCTTGTCTATTTTCCTAACTGTGTAAACTTGAAAAGAAAAAATATGCACCAACAAAACTAAATATGTTTTTTTATTTTCTGCAAAAATGAAACGCAAATAACGTTTACATATCTAAGTTCAGCCCATGCCTTAAAACTTGATTAGATGACAAGTTTGCAATCAGAGTAGAGTTTGTAGTGCAATGTTTTTCAATTCCTTTAATGGACCGATATGATATGCTTTTCATTAGTCATTTTAAATACAGCTGGCATATTCATTCAAAAAATCCTTTTTACTAGAACGAAAACAAAAATTATGCAACAGTGTTTTAAAAAAAATGTGATCAATGTGTAAATAAATATTGTGAACATTTAATAAATACAAATGTACTCTTTGGAGAAAATCCTAACTATCTTATACATGTTATAGATATAACTAATAAACAAAGTAATAATAACATTTTAAATGTCGATTGGCAAATACTATCCAGGTGAAAATACTTTTTTTAGTTTCAAAACATCGTCTATATAATCTTTATCATTTGTGAAGTCTGCATATGTGATGTCCTTTAACTTCTCTGGAATTTCAAATTCGTCATTGGCAAGTAACAACGGAATTACACACTTCATTTTCTTTTTAGGTTCGAATAATTCCAGTAATGCGTGATTGATTTCAAACTGACACCAGAGACTCTCTACGAAGTGTTTGGTTAGTACAAGAATAACTTTGGAACTATTTTTGATACTGTCTCGAATGTTTTCAAAAATGAATTTTCCAGGCTGGAAATCACGATGCGCTATACAACCTAATGAAAATATAAAAAAAAGTACTCTATTGAAAATTTAAACGATAAAATGTATTTAAAGAAAAATCTTTTTTTTCAGAAAATGAGGAGTATAATGACAGTTAATAATTATTAAAGAATAATACAATTGTTTACAAAAATACCTAGGTCTTCAATATTTTCAAAATTTTCGACTCTTTAGTCTTTCATCGCCCCAAAATCATTTTACATAAGTCCAAAAATTTTAACCTCTTTGTGTCTTCTTTAAATGTATTTTGTTTGATGTCATCAAAACTCTGCGAGACCAGTACTGAACATCTGGTATTAATTTGATAAAATCGATATGCAAAACAAGGATTTGTATTTGAATGGTAATTGCCTTAAACTGATAATGGTTTAGAATGTGTTACCTTTTAAAATGACATCATCCGTGTACATAGCAGATTCTAGATCAGGAACTAATCTAGTCAGTACCCAGTCGCTGTCTTTATGACTGTATGAGACAAAGAAATCGTATAGAAATTCATTCGACAATTGCGATGTTATTAGGACTGTAGGCATTGAAAACGTTGATTTGAAATCATCATCAAATTTTGGTTCAATGTCATCAACCAGCGGAATCTGGCGTAATTGTTCTAAATATTGTTCTAAAGAAAGAACAGATTCGTTGTTGTAAGGCATTAGGTCAATACACGTTTGCGTGCATTCTGTTAGTAAACTAACTTTACTGCTGTTAAGCATGTACGAAAAACTGATGGTATCCCCTAGAAGAGCTATCAAACAATGTTCGTTATTTCTTAACAGACATCTGCATACCGATACCATGTTTTCAAATTTCTGGTACCTTTTCCCCATTGTATAAACGAAATCCCTAATAAGATATTGTATGTTTACATTATTAGCAACGTCGATGCTATATTTCCTCAACATATAAAGACAAGTGACTTTTAACGACGTACTATTTTCATTATGTGACAACGACACAGCTCTTTTCATCCAATCTATTGCAGGTTTCAATTCATCTAAGTCGTACAAAACTGCACCCATTTTATAAACCAAGTAATAGTTCGTTGGTCCAGACTGTTGAATGCCGTAATTCAAATTCAAGCGCATCAAATAAATAACTCTTCCGATGTAAGGTAACGTACTCCGACCCATTTGATCTAATTTCTGGAAATTTTGCCAAATACTGACAAATATCAACTGCTTCGCAGATCGATTTTGATGTCCCTTTTGAGCAGAAACATTGGCATCCATCATGTGCTGCTTCGATTAGTAATTGTTCAGCAGTATCAATATCAAAACTTATATATTCCAGTGCTAATTGTTTTCTTACTGACATTCGAGTTGAGTATGCAAACCAGTTAAAAGTGTCTTGTCGTATAGATGTGGACAATAAATATTCTGCTCTATGAGGAATAGATCTTTTGATATTCGGAACCCCACTCTTACAAGCTGCTATCATAAGGGTTCGCCCAAATCGATTCAAAACAAATGTATCGTTAGTGTTCATATAATAAGCTTCCTCTAAAGCACTCAGAGGTTCAGTGAAATAATGATTAAAACGATGAACATTTGCAAATCGATTTTTATTGAAATGTTTAAAGTAATAGGGACGTTTTAAAAGCATGTGGCCGAGCAAAGCCAATGATCTAGATTTATAAATCAAGCACTGTTGAACATCAAATTTTCTGTCATTTATAATTTCCCCCCAAAATATTTCGGCTGCTTCCAAAGTAACAGACCTTTTTTCTCTGTCTCTATTTATTCGATCTTCTTGACACATTTCCTTAAGCGAGTTAACTTTACGATTTAGTGCAACACCTTCATAAAAAGACCAGACAAAACTTAATCTGTAGAGAGTCTTGAATTTTAGGAACTTATCGAGGGATCTTTGTCTTCTTACACATAACTGGTTTTCTCTTTCCATTTCTATTGACCGTTGCAAATTCAATAATGCCTCCTTATTGTGGTATATACACAATTGGATACAGTTGTTTCGTTTCCCAGAGCTTTTCTTATGTTCAGAAAGTAGCATGCGATAGGTTTCAGATAACCTGTCTTTTGTGATATGTTCTACATTTGCATCCTCGTCATACAGTATGGCATATCCTTGTTCCATTAAACAAATCGCTTTACTTCTTCTATCTTCTATTTCCCCTCCATTTAGAATAGCATCTAACGTTTCCTTGTACATGTCAGCTTCATTAACTCTGTGAATGCCGCGACATAAAAATTCGATGTCAGAAAGCGCGTTTAAATTTCTTGGATCACGTTCTAGAATATTCGCAAGACATATTATTGAATCATTTTTTTCCTCGCCAAGGCTTGCTCTTCACAACTGCTATCATATTGTTTAAAACATTATGCACCACTTTGTGTTCCTGGGTTAAGCGTTTATACAAACTTGTTATCGTATCTTCAATGGAATGGATGTCATTTTGAAACATTATGTTGAGATTCAAGTCGAACAAACCGGGAATTATGTTTGAACTGTCCCCCATCTAAAACAAATAAAACGGAGAGTTTATGAACATTTCAGAATATTTGATTCTAAAACTGAACTTTACTGAACATATTCTTATTTGCTTCTTATTTTCTCAACTGAAATCCCTCGTTATTTGTTTTTGCTTGGAGCAAATGGTTTCCTTAGGAACAAGAAAAGCGCAATTAGAACGTTCATATGTTATGCAATACTTATACGATTGTATGACTACATAACTATACTTGTAAAAAAAAAAAAAAAATTATTTGCCGTATTTATCGTAAACATCTGCAAATGTCGTATTGTGTAAATGATAATGGAGCTTAGTACAAAAAAATATGTCAAAACGAATGAACTGAAAGGAGATTAGAGTTTATTTTTTGTTTGCTAAATAGGTTTTATAATACTAGTATTTCATTTACAAGGCAAATATATTTTATTTTAAATCTAAACTTGATTTTGATCTCTTTTTCGGAAATACACACTATGAAAATTAAAGATGTGAATGAGAAGAAAAACAAACGCGGCCAAACATGATCTATTTCAATTTTAACACAAAAAGAAGTAAATTCATGACCAAATTTGAAATATTTAAAGTCGGATTAAATAAACCATTCTTAACAATACAAATACACATTTAGGGATTTTACTAATCAGAGTTATCAGAATATTTCACTTAAGAATGAAAGTAAACTTATGAGAACTTATCGTTTGAATATCTATTCTAAAATTTGTAGGCGACGGATTAAATTTAACTTTTGTATCTTTTATCTTTTAAAACACTTGTAAGCACATATAAATAAATATATATAAGTACAGATACTCTTAAATCAATTGTTTGTGACATTATACCAATTTGATCAATTTCATTTTCATGGTGCTTGTACTTAAATAATCTTATGTATAAAAAGAAGATGTGGTACCGGTATGAATGCCAATGGAGCAACGGTTCACAAGAGACTACATGACAAAGAAATTAGCAACTATACGTCACGTTACGGCCTTTACCAATAGCCAAAGCCCATACCGCATAGTCAGCTATACAAGTCCCCAACATGACGAATTATAACAATTAAAATGTGAAAAACTAACGGCCTTGTTAATGTACAAAAAAATGAAAGAAAAAGTTAATATTTTAAAACACAGCAACAAACGACAGCCATCGAATTACAGGCACCGGACTTTGGCCAGGCACGTACATACAGAAAGTGGCGAGGTTAATATAAAAAAGAAGTGTGGTATGATTGCCAATGAGACAACTATCCACAAGAGACCAAAATTACACAGACATTAATAACTATAGGTCACCGAACGGCCTTCAACAATGAGTAAAGCCCATAACGCATAGTCAGCTATAAAAGGCCCCGATATGACAATGTAAAACAATTCAAACGAGAAAACTAACGGCCTTATTTGTATTGAAAAAAACATGAACGAAAAACAAATATGTAACACATAAACAAAAGACAACCACTGAATTACAGGCTCCTGACTTGGGACAGGCACATATATAAATAATGTGGCGGGGTTAAACATGTTAGCGGGATTCCAACCATCCCCCTAACCTGGGACAGTGGTATAACAGTACAACATAAGAACGAACCATAAAAATCAGTTGAAAAGGGTTTCACTCATCAGATAGATACACACAGAAATACATCTAACAAAAACACAGAGTGGAGGGTATTATTGTAAATTAACTCATCATAGATACCAGGACTTAATTTTGTATAAACGCCAGAAGCGCGTTCCGTCTACAAAAGACTCATCAGTGACGCTCGAATCCAAAAAGTTAAAAGGCCAAATAAAGTACGAAGTTGAAGAGCATTAAGGACCAAAATTCCTAAAAGTTTTGCCAAATACAGCTAAGGTAATCTATGCCTGAGGTAGAAAAGCCTGAGTATTTCAAAAACTCAAAATTTTGTAAACAGTTAATTTATAAATATAACCATATCAATGATAATTCATGTCAGCACAAAAGTGCTGACTACTGGCCATGGGCTGGTGATACCCTCGGGGAAATAAATCTCCACCAGTAGTGGCATCAACCCAGTGGTTGTAAAATAAGTGTACATCCAAATAACAAAAATAAACTAAGTACAGATCTGCGATTACTCGCAGTTATTGACAGTTACTTCAAAGCAAAAAAAACCCAACTATTTGAAAAAATCATTTATCTAAGACTAAATTATCATTATACATTCAGCATCCAATGGATTTGTGTCATAAAAAGTCAGGAAAAACATGACCTTGTGTAGTGCCAAGATACAGGTATCGACAGAGTGAAATCCATTAATTTGCATACGTAAATAACAATTATATTTAGTTTGCTTTTAATTTGCTCATAATCAAAATCCCTGAATTAATAATTTCTCAATCTGTAGATTACGTTCATTACAATCCAAAACGTCATATGTGTCTACTTTCAAAATATATTTTTCCAAAATAAAAGTTAAGTTCCAATGATAATGCATATTTATAAAATGTTGAAATTATACAATTCACAGGAGGTATACCATTAAATAATTAAGTTTTTTATCTGTTTAATCGCAACTTGACACCCGCTTTGTGTAATTTGTTGATCTTAATTATAATATTATGTCACGTGTTAACTTGATTTGACAAGTGTCAGAACTTATACATTGAGTTTATATAGATATAAAAGGTATTTAAGGAGATAGAAGATATACCAAAGACACAACAAAGAAATTACCAATCGTAGATTAACGATAGTCGGTAGTATTGTCTTCGTTTTTATTGTACTGCACTCTTATGGTATTTGGAGCATTTTGTCACTACTTACAATTAGAATTGAGCTTATATTTGCGCAGTAGCTTAAATAAAGGTAACAATGGTAAATAGCTGTTCAATAGTGATGAATCGATTATGCGAAAGAAATCCGGGTCACATAACGGCAGTTAAATTGTTGGCCAAAAAATTGAGCACATCAAATGGACTAGAGTGATAAAGTATTATTGTTTGTGTCCACTATGAAACGGGTCAAATCTCCTTCAGTATCTGGCTTTAAAATTATGAAAATAATATCAGTGTACGGTTTAGTACGTGCTTTGACGAATAGAATCCTGCTTGTTACTATTGCAATATAGGAGATTGGGGGGGGGGGGGGGTAAAACATGTGAATATGTCCACAGTTAAACTGTGAGTACAACACTGTCACCTACAAACGAGTATAGGAGAAGAACGTTTCGTAGTGGACTCTACCACTAACATGCAGTTGTTTTTTACTCGTTTTTTTTTTCAATTTTATATAAAGTAAAACAAACTGGAATGTCTATAGGGGACATTAAAATACAAGACGATGTGCGTTTAGAAAGAGTTTCGTAGAGGACAAACTATTAGATTACACAAATTTCGGAAGGTATTTTAACACATTTTTTAATCAAATGCAGGACATGCACGAGAAATTAAGAGCACAGACACGAAACACGGAAAAATAAATAATGGGAAACACGAAGCACGCATATCAAGCCAAACACGAGAAAACGAGAAATAAAATTTCAAAACACGAAATACGGGAAATTAAAAGGCCGAAACGTTTTATTTTCCCTCTATAATGGCACTAAAGAAATGTTAGTAGATACGCACATCATAAATTTTGTTTTAAATAGTAATGCATTATTTATTATTTAAATTATACTAAATTTTTATTTTAAAATGAATTGTAACAAGTTTACTATCGTCTATTATATACGATAAATTTTTTTCTATGGAACGCCATCACTGCCTTATAATAAGAAAATACTATGACATGATGCAAATGTTGCTTACATGATGTGAATTCTTCTTAACGTGATGTGAATTCTTCTTTACATGATGTGAATTCTTCATTACATGATGTGAAAACTTCATTACATGATGTGAAAACTTCATTACATGATGTGAAAACTTCATTACATGATGTGAAAGTTTCATTACATGATGCGAAACTTTCTTTACGTTATGTTAAAAAATCATTATGTCGTAATTCTATAACATTGGGCGAAAAAATATACATCGTAATGTCAAATGGGTATTACGAGGTAAGAAACACATATGACGTTATCTGAAGACTTCATTATGTTAAAACATCGTTGTAAGAACACGGGACCTCTCGGACGTTATTACGCATGGCGTGTATAAAAAGTAAAGGCATAAGGGCATCCGAAAGAAAAAAGCGGCATGGCGGATGTCGTTCAAATTTTGGAAAGAATAGGGAAGACCGCCTTGGTTATTTTGTTAAAACAACAGCGTATTGATTCGTTAGAGACGTGCAAGCTGCTTTCAGATGACGATCTGAAAAAGCTTGGTATATCAACAATTGGGGAGAGAACTGCATTTTGAGATGCCGTAAACAACTTTATTGATGAAACTCCACCTGCAGAGCCGATGGATATTGCTTCACGAAGGAGTATGGGTCCGTGAAACACTTCAATTCAAAGTTTTAAAAAGTTTTAAAATTTTATATTTTGGAATTTTAATCAAAGTTTTATAACTTTAATCATCATCTTCTGACGGAATATCTAATTCATTGTGTTCTCTATCACCCATACTGATAGATATTTCTGAAATCACATCTTGATCTCTGTTTCTAGAAACATGTGTAGACCCCCAAATTTTGATCCAAGTTTGGTTCTAGACTGACAAGTGGTGGTCTACGCTCCCCAAATGGGATGTTATCCACATTGTAACCATCATCAAAGCAGAACTTTCCCTACTCTGATCATTGTCAACAGAATAAGCAAATAACTGAAAAAGTCTATCCAACTTCACATTAAAGTTATTTTCAATTTTTGACAATTGCTTATCGTAAACAGCCTGTAACACATCTTTCTTTGATTTAGGTTTTTTTTACTTACTTTCTCCAAACTAGAAGTTCTAGCACTGGACTTACTACTAGACTTCTTCCAGAGTTTGTCACCGGCAGAATCGGCGGTCAAAATAGAAAACTCTGGTGCCTCTCTGCTGTCAGAATCATGCCTGTCGTCATCGCCATCGATATTTATGAGTATGCTATAATTTTCTGCTCTATTGTCTGGTTGTTGCCGCTTTGACACATTACCCATTTCCATTCTCAATAATGTAAATGTATCAGGAAAGTATATTTAACTTATTAACATAAAATAGGGGTACAGCAGTCACACTGTGTTATTATCTTCATCACTATACAAATAAACCAATATATAAACAAACATTTCCCATAGAACAAGAACACATTTACAAGATGTATAAGTACAGAGCCACGTCATATGTAACAAAGTTACATAAAAAGACATATAGCTAGATAAAGCATATTTGCAAGCATTTGACACGAATAACACAATAACACAATGACGGGATCTATGAGAACAGAGCCACGTCAAATAGATACCACAAAAAACAGACTAAACAGTAAAAGTAATATTCATAAGGACAAATAAAAGAATACTATAACACGTTATTAAGATGATAAACAACGTTAGTATACCCAGTCAGACTCTATACTTCAAGATCCTCGTTTATTATTTGTAAAGTTGATATGGAATATTTATCAACAAGGTCCGATGAACTTTTTGTTTAAAAGGACGAGACTTACTTTCCCATGCCCCTGGTTCAGCAACTTTCTGCTTAAACACTGGTATCGTTTTACGAAAGTGTATCTGAAATTACAGCCTTTGCCCTGTATATACCGGTATGGTTTTTTATCACACCAATAACGTAGGAGTAGTGTTTGCCAGTTTCTTTCTGATCTTTCTGTATAAACTTATCGAGTGCGTAGGTTTGTTTGCTTATAAGTTGGCGCATTCTTTGAACGGATATCGCATTAATATTATTGTGGGAGAGCTCCAAAACCTCAAACTGTCATAAAACAATCATAAGCAAATGTTTGTATAAAGTCTATATCATTTGCTATTAAATTTTAAAACATCAAAAGAAACTGAAGGAATCCAAACCTAGCTATTTCTTTCGTTACTATGGAAAATAACTTCATTAAATCATTCTTTACATGGTCCTCACAGTATTCGTTTATTGTTTCTGTAGTCACGGCCGACATTCGGCTAACCTGGAGATTGGTCGATTAATCTATATTGAGTATGCGGCTATATGGGCGATTGGTCAGTTAATCGGATTGGTATTAATACGTCTGTTAAGAGTAAAACGTACAATCCAATGTTAATATCTATTAGATATACAGATTTTTGGCATATTACATGTATAAGAACCAAATAAAAAAAAAAAAGATAAGTGTCTGACAAAATTATATCTATCATAGAACATTTTCCACCTGTAAAAACATTTCATAGTCTGCGCAGTTTTCAGTAAAACCAAAAGGCAAGTATGTAGTATTTATGCTTATACGCATAGCATTTTTTTCTAATAAAAGGCGAAACAAAAAAAAATTATATATCATTTAAAGGACACAAAATAGTACTTTGGTTCTAAAAAATGAATTGACATTAGTACATATTTCATAATTGTTAAATAACGTGAATAATAACATGTTTTAGTGAGAATTATGGGAATAAGTCTGTTAATGGGTTGGACAATTGAAATTGTGTCAGTTAAGAGTTATTTAGCCACGACAATAGTTTTGCTACCTTTATATTTTCCCATTGAAAAAGTTAAGAATGAGATGTTCTTGAGTAAAAAAAATGACAATACGGTGCAACAGTATCCTTCTAGTAAGAGCATTTTTATTTTGACTTTCTTTGCATTTTATTGAAGGGTGTGTCGCTTCAATATAGCGTGATATAGTGCAATATGGATTGGCCGCTGGAATATGCGTGAATTTATTATTAACGTTTTCAATCAGCCTAAATTTTTGTGTCTGATCAAAGTAGAACGTTCTCAAATCCGACAGAAAGTGTCTTTCTTATACAACACAGGGTACATATAACGTTATTGTTTTCATATGCATATGATATTTGTCACTGGACATTAAACCCTAATTCGTCAGCATCATCCAATTGGTTCTTTTCTTCTATTACTTAATCAAATGTTGTTTACAAATCATTCTAAAGAAGTAAACGGAAAATGAGCGAATGCAGCTACATTTGGTTATCTTGAGTTTTAATTCATTTTATTCCTTTAAGTTCCTTTCTACATAAATGCATGAGGAGAACTGCAGTTGTCCGCATGTAAACTTCTAGCATTAGTCACCAATATGAGTACATCGCAATCCGTTACTGTTTCAACACCCAGGAGTGTTTCATGTCTGTATTCTTAAACAGTTATTATTTTTTCTCTTTTTTTATTAATGCATCACTCGCTACTGTCCTTATCTATTATTCTATATTCTGCGTCTCCACCCAGATTCTCGTGTATACCATGAAGGTCCGGATTGGGGGTGTTTTTTGTTACTGTATTCTTTAAATTGTTATGTCACTTTTCTCTACATTTTATTTATCTTACTCATTATTCTTTATCTATTCTTTATATTTTAGCATCCCAATATATTTTACTTACTGATGTTTAGTAACATGACGACGTTTAAATCTCTGATTTATATACTGGTTACCAATGTAGATGACAAATTGGTGTCATCCATGACAATTAAACAGAATCCACATGATATGTGTGGTCATTCTTGGGTGAAATTAATATCACTTAACTATATCAATTTTTGAAACCATTTTATCAATTTTCAATTTCCATTGTCTAAATTGTTCATTGTTCATGTGTTGTTTCTGTATATTTTATGTTTCATTGCTCGTGTGTTGTTTCCGTATATTTTAGCCGCTCGTCTTGAGCCTACCCATTTGAAACGATAACACCCCATATAGCAATAAAATTATACTTTTATTGCCATTCACAACTCTTAACAGACCAATTAAAAGACCGGGTCTTTTACATCCGACCCATTAAAAGACCAGGTTTTAAATAAAGATTGATTTACGTCATCAAAATACAGATTTTCGTGTAGATTTTTCACACAATGATATCAATATGGTTAACAAACATACTGCCTGTCTTTTGTCGATGGTCAAAATATTGCATGCAAGTAAATTCAACCAACGTGTCATTTTGTGTAAATGTTGTGTGTAAAATGTGTATACATTTATTGATGAGTAACCCGCCTTTTCATTTTATAGATCGTACATCGAAGCTAGAAAAATAATAATTACACCACTGAATTCAGTACATTGAATTGCTTTGTTAGACATGAATATTTTTATAATAAAAATACATTTAAAAAGTTATACAATGAAACATGCTGAACTTTCAATGATTTTCTCGATAACACCTGATTAACAGACTTTAGCCAACCCGATTAGCAGACCAACCGCCGATATAGCCGCATACTCAATATAAATTAACTGACCAATCTCTCGGTTAGCCGAGTGTCGGCCGTGGTAGTGTAATCTGCATCTTCAACCCGTATCAATGACTCGTCTTCATTGGTTTGATTTTTCGGCGTTTTGTTGACCATTATCTTGTCTTATTACCGTAGTTACAATTTTTTTTTTCGTTCATTTTCTGAAAATATTAATACTTTGAAATGCTTATATTTATTGAGGATCTTCGCTTTATAAATATAACTGTGCATAAAAAAATAGAAATGAAAATTATTAATACAAGATAAAACATATTAAGGACAAGGGAAAAATCTGGGGAATGTATTGGAAGTTATCACATAGGGTCCTGCTAGTTTAGTTTAGTTTTAGTTTAAACATATTTATTTATAGTGGATTGGGAAACAAGTTTTGCAACTTATATTAATCACTTTCAACCTTGCGGGTGCGAGTGCTGCCTTGTAGCGGCATTAGCCTGCTGTTTTTCGAAATCTTCAAGGGTGTCTTTAACGTGCAAGAGATATGGCTCTCTCTTAACAAGGGTCAGCCATTTATCGTCCATGTATAAAAACAAGTAATTTGTGATTAAAAAGTCCAAAATCTGTCATAATATGATGGATTCAAAATAACGGTAGATCAATGATGATCAACTACACACAATGACAAACAATTATTCCCTAAGTACGAGTGTTTTCTTTCAAACATTCTAATATATGAGTTGTCAGTCTCGCAAGGTGACGGCGGGACGACCAGCAAGCTGATTACTAAAGGCATTCTGCTCTTTTGTTCAATACTTTCAGTGTATCGCTCAGTTTTTTGCTAAAATTTCATTCAAATTAAAGGCATATTGCCAAAAAAATCCAGGCGTTATACAAAATGCATGAAAATAAACTGATAGTCATCGTACTAGCATGCATCTCATACAAAATGTCTGGATTTTAGGCATTTTAGAAAGTGTCTGAATATATCAAAATGCATGTAAACTAAATAAGGTTTTTTTTCAATTTATGTGACATAGCGCTTTACATACTTTGTTATTACAATCTATTTTGTATACGTCCTTAGTATCTATAAAAGTTACCAATTTGATGGAGAAAAAGGGGATTTTTGTTTTATTATTTAGTTCAAAGGCGTCGGATTAGAATTTAATGCTTTTCTTGTAATAGAGATATTTACATTATTGGATTTTCCTTATTAAGAGCCCGAGTAAATTTACAAAGGGTTGTTGTTTTATCTAAGTAATTTTGGGTTCATTTTCATTTATCCAACTTTTTAAAATTATAGGTCTGTTATGCGGGAAAGAGGGGGAAAGCGCAGACTAAGGCAGTTGCCTCCCCTTTTCCGTTGAAGGGTTAAATGTGTTGTTGGTTTGCTGTTTACATGTTTCTGTACAGTATTTAAACTACAACAGTTTGGGGGACTGTCGTTCGCGTTATTTCGAGGCCTCCTGGTGAATAAAACAGAGATGTCTATATATGTTTATTTCGAGTCCAACCATACGAGTAAATTAATCAAATACATGAATATGAAATAAAAGAGTTTGGATCTTAAAATGTACTTGAATTAACATTGATCAAAATACTTTATTATTTAATTAAAATAGTTTATCATGATATTTATGGTAACTTTAATAAAGAAAGATTTCTGTTATAAACTGTTACATTAAAAGATTATTAAGGTTACGTTATGTTTTATTAAACAAAATTTATAAGTTTACGAACCTGGTGAATAAAACAAAGATGTCTATATATGTTTATTTCGAGTCCAACCATACGAGTAAATTAATGTTTGATTCCTTAGGGTTTCCTATTTTAAACCCTAAGATCACGTGCTGGTTGGATTTGTTTTATTCACCACTCAAAATTACTTTTAGAATACTTATTTTTATAAGGACAGTTTCTATTGGTTGATCTCTTTTAAACTAATTTACATTTTAACATAATTTGGGGTTACTATTTTTAATTACTTAATACTTTGTTTTTACGACCATTAGGGGAATCCGATTATTTAGTTAGAAAGAATTCTAGGTGAACAATAGGGAAGAATTAGATATATTTGCTAAAGGAAATACTTCTAAGAGTTTAAGCTGTCAAACCTTATTTATATCGCTAAGTGTCAAATAAGAAGAATTTCACATCTAATACTTACATATTAAAAGTTACATAACATTATAGACTTTCTAATTATATCTTTTTATACAAAAAGCTTTATACAAGAATCAGTTATTTTCTACAATTACAAAGAAGATTCACTTAGTTTTATATGAAATATTAAAATTTATTTCTTTAAATATTTTACCTCAATTTACCTTCATTATATATCCCTGTTGTTCGAAAAAATTGCTCCGCAATTTTACATTCAAATTTATTTCTTTTAAAACTTGTTTAAATTTTACAAACTTTTTTTTTAAAATATTCTCTTACCTGGATTTGACTATTTGACTTTGTGGCTTATGATCAGTTTATATTGGAAGTTTTGATTATACAAGTTGTTATGACCAGGGCGACTTATTGCGTTTTAGATATTCGTATTCTTATTTTTCTTATTAATAAAACAATTTTATTCTTTAATGTTTTACATTTTTCGATCTCTTCATCATTAAAGTAAGAGCGTTGGTGTTTTTTTTTTATCATTATTATTATCGTTTCTCTGTTTCTTATATGTGGTAAGCCCGCTTTTCTTGGTAGTCTGCTCGAACTCCAAATATACCCGAGTCATTTCCTCTCTCTGGAGTATGCTCATTTTCTTGGGTACTTTGCTCCGACTCCAGAACTACCGCAAGTCATACCCTCATTTTCTTTTATATTTCTTTAGTTGGATTTGTTGTTTGTTTTACAATGGATAGTTTTCTAAAACATTTGATTACAGTTAAGATTTTACATTAGGAATTATGATTTGCTTATGCTAGAATACATTATGTTTGCTATAATCAAGGTTTTACATGATGACTAGCTAGGTCAACACATTTAGCACTTAATTAGGTGAGCTACCTCTAATTCTTATGATTAAACTTACATTAAATTCTTACATACGGGAACCTTAAACATATGTTTACTCAACATTTTATGGTAATCGCTATAGAACCATTCAAATTTAAACAATCAACCAACATTTATTCATTTTTACATGTGCATTTCTCTTTAAATTACTACTAGTAATTATTTATTTCTCTGCATTTGTTCCTTATAGGACACTTTGCATTACCTCCTCGGCATTTTCTTCTGTTTTTAAATCTTTAAACAATCAACCTCTTCTTACAGATTTTATTTTTTTATGTACTTTTATCTTTTGAAGGTTAAAGTTTAAGGCATTATTTTACGGCTCTCATATAAACAAGCTTAGGGTATTTATTCCTACTCTTTTACGTTAAATGAATTTGAACCGCCTGCACGTTAACTTCTAGGACATATTACATTTCAAAATAGTTACTCTAAGTTACTTTTATGTATTTTCTATTCAGTAAACTATATATAAATATTTTACTTCTCATCTCATATTTCTTTGTTTTCTTTTACATTAGTCATCATCATTTTAGTTTCTTATTTGCCATTTACAGTCTTCCAAATTAAATATTTTACTTTTATATCAATTCTTTTTTTTTTATATATTTTTGCACTTGAATATAATAAGTCATATTTATCTCAATTTAGACATTTCTTTTCACATTTAGCTTTATCAATGCCTCAAAATTTAATGTAAACTAATTTTTACTTTCTTTCAACTTCCTCTTAACTTTTATTTTATTTACTTGCTATTTTATCTAACTTGATCTATTTTAATTTTATTTTAAACTTTTTTCCTATTTAATTTATTTTTAACATTGATATTTAACTTACTTGCTATTTAAGAACCATTTTTTTAACAATAGAACATATATACAATATATACACAAAGAGTGAAACAATATAGTTCATTTTAAATCCCACTGTTCAGAATAAGTGTCCAAATTAAGCTCCGTAATGTTCCATATTTCTACGTTCTCCATTCTGCGTACTTCTTTCTCCGTTCTGCATGCCCCATTTCCATTCTCCTGTTTCCTTTCTCCATTTTCTTTTATCGATTCTCCTGTCTCCATTCTTTGTTCTCCTTTCTCCGTTTTAAATGCTCCATCTCTATTCTCCTGTCTCCTTTCTTCATTTTCCTTTATCGATTCTCCTTTCTCCGTAATTCTTTCTCCGTACTTCTTTCTGCGTTCTTTGTTCTCCTTACTCCTTTCTGCGTTCTTTGTTCTCCTTTCTCCTATAGAATATTTATAACATAATCCTTTTTCTTTTCGAATTTCAAGAACACTAGTTTTCGGGAAACTACTCGCTTTACGGGTACCATGGATCTTTCCACTTGCCTCCACCATTTCTGTTGTGCGGGAAAGAGGGGGAAAGAGCAGACTAAGGCAGTTGCCTCCCCTTTCCCGTTGAAGGGTTTTATGTTGTTGGTTTCTGTTTTACATGTTTCTTCTCAGTATTTTAACTACGAAAACTTGGGGGACTGTCGTTTGCTTTCTTTCGAGGCCTCCTGGTGAATAAAACAAAGATGTCTATATACATTTATTTTGAGTCCAACCATACCAGTAAATTAATGTTTGATTCCTTAGGGTTTCCTATTTTAAACCCTAAGATCACGTGCTGGTTGGACTTGTTTTTTCACCAATCAAAATTACTTTTAGAATACTTATTTTTATAAGGACAGTTTCTATTGGTTGATCTCTTTTAAACTAATTTACATTTTAACATAATTTGGGGTTACTATTTTTAATTACTTAATACTTTGTTTTTACGACCATTAGGGGAATCCGATTATTTAGTTAGAAAGAATTCTAGGTGAACAATAGGGAAGAATTAGATATATTTGCTAAAGGAAATACTTCTAAGAGTTTAAGCTGTCAAACCTTATTTATATCGCTACGTGTCAAATAAGAAGAATTTCACATCTAATACTTATATATTAAAAGTTACATAACATTATAGACTTTCTAATTATATCTTTTTATACAAAAAGCTTTATACAAGAATCAGTTATTTTCTACAATTACAAAGAAGATTCACTTAGTTTTATATGAAATATTAAAATGTATTTCTTTAAATATTTTACCTCAATTTACCTTCATTATAGGTAGTTCAGGTAAAACAAAAGTTGGATTAATGAGATCAAAGGTAATTAAGAACAAAGGTTTTTTTTCAATTGGAGTTTGGGTTGAATGAAAGGTGAAAAATAAAGATGAAAATTATACCCAGATTAAATTTTCTGTAGTATTATTTAGCATAGCATGTTGAAATGTGCAACTGACATTCATTTGTAAGTATTTTAAAGTTTTTTAACCGTTTATCAAAATGTGAATTGGATAGAAAAATAGCTGCACTTGTATTCATGAAAAGATCTGTCAATGAGATGGAGCTTTTTTGTGTAATAGATCATCTTCGTTCATTTATTGTTTACTTCTGACCAAATAATCCAAATGGGACAAAATATAAGTTGAATACGTTTAACTACACAAAGACTGAACAGAATAGAATTAACACAACATATAATATATATGGGCGTTTTTCAATAAAAACGTGATTTTCTGTCCCGTCCACTTTTTAAAAAATAATGCGATTGATCGTTACAAGTAATTTTTTGTGCAGTCAGTACGTTGAATTATATTTAACATTTTTAAGCAAAAAACATTCTATTTCTAGGGAGATTAATAAGATATTGATTCCTGGATGGTCCCAGAACACCAAAATGGCATGTCCCTAACACAACTGTCCAACATTCATACTCTAAAATATGTCAAAAAGGTAGAAATAAATGTTATTTTTACTTAATACAACATATTTTGATAAACAGCATTTTACAAAAGAAGTGATGCTTTTATAACGGCAGTTAAATTGTTGGCCAAAAAATTGAGTACATCAAATGGACTAGAGTGATAAAGTATTATTATTTATGTCCACTATGAAACGGGTAAAATCTCCTTCAGTATCTGGTTTTAAAATTAAGAAAATAATATCAGTGTACAGTTAAGTACGTGCTTTGACGAATAGAATCATTCTTATTACTATTGCAATATAGGAAATGGGGGGGGGGGGGAATAAAACATGTGAATATGTCCACTACAACACTCTCACTTACAAACGAGTATAGGAGAAAAACGTTTCGTAGTGGACTCTACCACTTACACTACCAACAATTTGACTAGCATTTACATGTACATTAAATGCCGCTATATAAACAGTACTTTTAGGAAACATCACTATTCAGTACATTAAATGCCGCTATATAAACAGTACTTTTAGGAAACATCACTATTCAGTACATTAAATGCCACTATATAAACAGTACTTTTAGGAAACATCACTATTCAGTACATTAAATGCCGCTATATAAACAGTACTTTAAGGAAACATCACTATTCAGAACATTAAATGCCGCTATATAAACAGTACTTTTAGGAAACATCACTATTCAGTACATTAATTTTTATATCATTTTTAGTAATGTTGGGAAAAAGTTGTTTACAGTACTGAAAATTTCAGTGATTTTTCAGTACTGAAAATTTCAGTCATTTTTCAGTACTGAAAATTTCAGTCATTTTTCAGTACTGAAAATTTCAGCCATTTTTCAGTACTGAAAATTTTAGTCATTTTTCAGTACTGAAAATTTTAGTCAAATTCAAGACCTAATAAAAAAAAACTCGGTTATGCTATCACAAATATCATAAGCCCCAAGGGTGAGTTGGGAATAGAAATATGGTCTCTTGGTCCTGTTCCGACCGGCAGTAAAAAGCTTGCCAAAGTGGGGCGTCCGTCTGGCTGTGCAAGATGTATCAAGTTTGCAGCTACGTCCTGTCAGAATGCATATGGCGAGGTTAAATCCAATGCCTCATGTAAAGAGAGTGGCAAGATCTCTGCACGTTAAGAACCCTTGCAACAACTCTTCCTGTTGCATGGCAAAATTTCTGTCCCTATCTAATATCTAATATACCTTTATTTTCCAGTTGAAGTCGAAATTCCCCCCGATCATCATCCCGGTGGGCCTCTATTAATACAAGACCTACTGTTGTATTTATTGTTAACTTGTTCTCGTCCTGAACCTTCGTGAAATATTTGCCACTGGACATAAAGCCAGCAACAATCAATCAATCATCAACAAATATCATAAGTTGGTTTGGGATAAAAACAAGTATTTTATTTTAAAACTCCATGACTATATGTATTCTTTCATTCATTTCATTAATACATTGAAGATGATTCTGTTAGTGAACTTTATGACCACATTCTTTATGTGCCTGTTTCAAGCCACGACTTCTCATTTTTGATTGTCGTTATTTGTTGTATGTCATAATTGGTGTTATTCAATGTTTTTGACGTAGATCAGTGCGGTTTTTTTTATCCTTACGATTAGTTATCAAGTAGACTTTTACAGCTTTCCATGCGCAATGATGTTTTTATTGTTGATTTATGTGAAAGACGGAAAAGGAACTGTCAAATTCAATCACATAAGCAACAAATACAAAACCATCAGACATGCAGAGGTCACCAATACAGTTCTTCAATATTTAGCAGTCAACACCATACAAGAAGTTCTGAATAGCTCCGACAAAAAAAAAGATTTCATCTAGATGTACAGCACAATGTCAGAATATCGTTCATCAAACTAAATGTATAACTACACAAATACATATCTATAACATGACTTTGTCCGACTTGGGACAGAGGTGCATATAAATGTGGCGGGTTAAACCGATTTTGTCGACGTCTGACGTTGAACATTATGGTTATATATATAGTGTCCTTGTTCTGTTGTTGTTAGTTGGGAGGCATACCACATCTCCTTGTTTTATTAATAGAACTATATATGTAGATTATATATGCAGTCGTATATATTAAAACTGTTGCTCTTTCATACTTTCTTGTAGCACTTATATTGCAATGAAGTCTTTAATATAGTTCACGTTTCTCCTATAGATAGAAAAGATTCTTCTGATACCATGACAGTTTGTTATCAGTAATAATTTAAAAGTAATTTAAAAAAATAAGCACACGTTTCAAGATATTTTTATAACATGAACCTTGGACCAAGTCAGGAACCTGTAGTCTAGTGGTTGTGGTTGGTTCATTTCCGTCATATTTGTTGTTTGTAAATTGTTTTGTCTTACATTAGGCAGTTAATATTCTAATATGAATTGTTTCATATTCATATTTCACATGTATAAACCTTTTATAGCGACTTTTACTCACTCTATCAAAGCCGTACAGTTCACTACAATTGCGTATATCTACCTAAAACTTTGGTGAATTATAGTTGTGTCATTGAAAATTATTACCAACATTGATATTTTCTATTCAACGGCAAGAAAATAGAACTTTGCTTCTTATTGTTCTTTGTGTGGTTTTAATGTACTAGCATAAGAATTTTGACAGCAGTAGATTTTGAATGAAAAGCTTGACTAGTTTGTAGGGTAGTAAGGCAGAATGCAATTAAAATATATATTTTAAATATAAAAAGAAATATTAGTTAAACCCCTACGAAACAGTTACCCTTCTACCGAAGATATTTCAGTCTATTACTATATGGAGTCTAATTCGGTTTTCTTCATCTTTTATGTTACAAGTGAAAGGGTGTTCAATTGCAAAAAAACTTTTTTTTGTCCTTGACCTAAAGCACTTTCAAAATCACGGTTAGTGTAAAAGAATTATCTAAACTACGACAAATGTTCCACTAATGCAATTAAAGTGAATCGAGCTATCACATGATTTTTTTTTATGGGAAATGAACACGAATCGAGCCTTCACAAGAATTTAACAGTAACTGAACATATTTTAGATAATATAGAAAGTAAATATGTCTTATTTTTGGTAGTGTTCATGTTTTATACAACCTTTCTTTATTTCTTTCTTGTTGTTCAAATTTCTTGGTCCTCAACAATAAAAGTCAGTCCTGTAAGCTCAAACCAAAGCTGAAACGTCTCGCCTGCTTTTCTATTCACGAATTATTTTATGCTGATAGTCCAAGGATAGAGTTTTAGTACAAGTGTCACATACACTGCACATTGTCAAAGATCCATGAAAATGAAGTCAATGTGAGATAAACCAATTTAATCCAGAAAGACATGTATATATAGTCGGGGGAAATGGCGTTCCGGCTAAATGGAAATCAAGAAGGAAGATTTCGCTCCTTAACTTTTATTTCAGCAGTCCGGCGAGACCGAACAACAAACTCCAAACTAAATGTCATGTATTAACATACAAACAATAACAATATATATAAGCACAAGCAAATAAAGATTAAGAAGATTAACAGATGACAAATTAGAAATAACAATAGATTAAAAGAGTAATTATTGTCCGACACGTATTTGTAAATTATAGTCCAAACTGTCACAGAGAATAAATCATGAAATAAATAGAGTAAATGCATTTAAGACCTTTGTCCAAGATTATGACACATAATCCGTGTAAAACACTTATACCTAAATTTACGACAAAGTCTAGAATAATGAAATACTGAATGCAAAACCTAAATATACATTAAAACAATTGAATTACTAAAATGTTGTTTAAAAACTAATTTCATTGCACTGTCCAAATTGTCCGGTCATATATAGCTGACAATCATTACACCCACGTAATATAGTTTTGGTATTGCTTACAGTATCTTATACAAGAAACAGACAAAAGCATGAAAATTAGATATTGACCAATGAACGATGAAAAAATAAAGTCAAGGTTACTCGTCAGATGAACCCTGCTAGACAAGACATTTAAATCATAAAATCATTTCATACTGTAACACTAGATCTAGTTTTACCAATGAACCATGAAAAATAGCCAAGGTTACTCGTCAGATGAACCCTGCTAGACAAGACATTTAAATCATAAAATCATTTCATACACTAGATCTGGTTTTATCTATTGCTTGAAGAAACAGACAACAAAAAAAAAAATTAACATTGACCAATGACCTGTGCAATTTAGACAAATAATAGTACACAAGACACATAGAAAACTAATGACTAAGCAACACAAACCCCACCATGGGTTTGATCTCTGGTGCTCCTGAAGGGTATGCAGATCCTGCTCCAGATAAAAATGTAGCACCCATCCTGTTCCTCAGGTTATTACAAACCCGGTAAATATGGTAAGTGAAAAATCAACATAACAAAAATAGAAATTTGTTTTCAAGCAGTTGCTTGACAATGAAAATGAAGGCAAGGCCAACAGACATAATACAGACTTTCTTTATACATGTATAAGCCATATGTACACAAGGTATGAAGCCTCCAGTTCAAGTCAATTACCATATAAAATATCAAGCTAAATAAATATAGCTAACGCCGTTGGATTGTTATCTGTATCTTTCGCATGTCACAGGCGCGACAATAAAGCAAGAAGACAAGCAATTACATGTACATGGATGACTCACATCCTGGATTTTAGTTGTATTTGTTGATCAACTTTGAAACAAATTGCTCAGGGAAGAGAGTCTTACTTGCAAAAGACAGAACGAAAGATGTTCATTCTTTTATGATTTTTTTAATCCTTTTATCAACTTAATATTCTAAAAATAATTTATTCAAACGACTATACCAAGGCAGGGACCTTCTCATTGCTTGTCTCATGTAAAAAAAAACATAAAAAAATCTTTAATGATTTAGTTTAGATTCACAATGAACAGCATGCTACATGCATCAAGTGTGCGAATGGCATATTTGCCTTTTGATTTTTGTTTCGTGTTTTTTATCGATTGATTGCTGTCGGATTCGAAGGCATTTTTTTTTTGGGGGGGCAGGATCTAGGTCCCCTATATGCAGCTACATAAATGGTTCAGGCATAAACTTTCTACATGTCCCACAACATGATAAGGACTAAAAGTTTGTAAAAATTATTTCTATTCAATGTTTTGTACTTTAATGTTTCATTTAAAACTAAATTTTCTTTTTTGAGACTTTATCTGTTATGTTCATACAATAATTTTAATTTAAATTGTATATTATTATGAACGAGCTTCTGGTTGGGAAAATATGCACTCATGGCAAGTTATTACAGGTTCTTTCGGTCTCTTTAAAAATACACCACTATATGTCTCTTACATTGAAGTATTGTTAAAATGTTCTCCCCTGCAAATAATTACTATTAATACCCATGGATTCTTTCATTTATTGTATGTTTTATTCTTGTAGGATGTTGATTCAATGATAAAATCCTGTTAAATAAACCGTATTAGACTCTAGGAATTCTTCATTCTGTTGCTGCAATCTAAAAATAAAATTCAGGGTACAATTTTTGAAAATAATCATCAAATACTACGGTAACCCTACCAATCAGGGTTATTACTAAGGAATTTTAAAGATGAGTCCACATATTTCGCATTTCTGACATGTGCAATGGTGGTTTATTCCTTGAATGCCAACATCCTTTGATCTACCGACAATTTACCTGTAAAATAATGTTGGTGTTCGAGGAATCGGTGAAAGTAGTTATCACAACAAAAGTCATGCTTATCAAAACAATCATACTAATTAAACACATAGGTATTTTACAGGTAGCTAAATTTAATTCATGCCATTTCAATTGAATGAATGAATGAATGAATGAATGAATACTTTATAGCAAAAAGCATATATGCTATAGGCTGCGTGTTGAAGGCTGTACATTGACCTATAATGGTTTACTTTTATAATTGTTAATTGGATGGAGAGTTGTCTCAGTGTCACTCATACCACATCTTCCTATATCTATATAGCAACAAAAACATATTTACAAAATTTGATATCTTGTAGTGTTTTTTTCCATGTTGTGATGTTACACTGTCTTAAGTCAGGAACCAGATGTTCAGTAGTTGTTATTTGTTGATGTGGCTGTTCATATATATGTTTCTCGTTCCTCTTTTTTTTTTTATTTTTAGATTAGACCATTGTTTTTTTCAATATTTCTATAGTTGTCTGTGCTGAAACATCCTCCTGTATTACTCAATGGAGTTTCCTGAAGCTTTGTATCACATGTTAGATAACTATGCTTTATTTGTTTCAGCTTTTTTCATAATAATATTCTTGGTAATAATACTACACCCTTTTTTATTTTATTGAAATTCATTCATAGAATATATAATGTACTAAAGGTGCTTATTAATTATGTTTGCAACTCACCAGAATTCTTGTGATTTTCTTGAAACTGTGTAGAGTTTCCAGCTGAGAAGTTTTCAAATTTACTTAATTGTTTCTGATGATTTTTAAAATTTAATTATTTGTTTAATTGAAATCTTCATAAAGTTCATTTTAACTTCATAACATTTAAAATAATATGGAATTAAATAAATCTCTTAATATCCTTGTTTAGTTTGAAATAAATGTATTTAACTAAAATTTCTGCAATATTTCTGATGCGTCTTATGTTAATAAACAAGTACATTCCCAAACTATCTTTTTTTTTAATAAAAGTAATAAAAGTATTCTCATTTTCTTTATTTCTTTAAAATTCATGATAATTTTCATCCTAAAATATAATACTTTTTTTTTTTATCAAAAAGTGATAAAATATTGCAATTTTTTCAGGTTCACTAATGATTTTAAACAGTTAAATACTTATAAAAACACTTATTGTTATTATATAAACATCCATTGAAATATTTATGTTGGCATTCAAGGAATAGGTAACATATAAAATGTTGGCATTTGAGGAAGACACCGCAATGGTGAGATTAAGGAATTTTTGTAATTTATATTTTATCATTCAATTTGCATTCTCAATGATAAACTAGAACAAGAACATTTTTCTGATAAGTTCATACTAATTTTACCCCTAAAATTAGATCTATATATATTTTTTTGTTATGGGTATAACATTGATTTTTATTATCAGTACATAAAATCCATAGTTTATATAGGAGTCTTATACACATACATGTTCTTTTAAATTCTGTATTTTACTGATAAATATAATCACTTAAAATCTTTTTAAGTCAACATCATACTTTTACACTAACAGCAGCAACTGCAGATGAGACACAGAGTTCTGTGGATCCACTTAGAAAATGTTCAATCTAGATATCCCTATGAAGATTTCTTGTCCCCTAGTTTGGTAAAATAATTTAGCTCATTAGTATATCAGAGGAGAACAGTTTTTACAATTTTAGATAAGTTAACGGACAATGATAACGTGGATAAGTGAAGGCCCACTGACTACCTAAGACGGGCCCCGTTCCAGTCAAGCTTCAATGATTCCCTAGTAAAACAACCAAACTTTTCCCCAAAAAGGGGGTCTGGGTTCCTGGACACCCCCCCCCCCCCCCCATAAATCTGCCTCTGACATCATTTCGGCATAATACTGAATTCGCAAGAGATTCACTTGTTGTCGAGTATCGAGTTGCGATTTATAATAAAAATAATAATAATGATGATAATAATATCTTTATTTAAAGAGAGTAACTCATTTGTATTAAACCAATTTTCAATAAGGCTCTCTACATACAATATCAATTACATGAATAAATCATAATTATTCTACTAATATACAAATGTAAACAACAGATGTATATAAACACAATATAATTTCAACAACAACCAGGTGCTCCGCAGGGCGCAACTTTATACGACCCTGAACGGTTGGGGCAAATTTGGTCACATTATTCAAGCTTGATACTGTCTGAATTTGGATTGTGATCGAATTTTTGACATAATAAAGGTTTTTGTCACAAAATAAATGTGATCAAAGATCTAACAAATCTACTGCACAATACTGTGCAATTGAAGATTTCTTCTGAAACTTTTCAAATTTAGAAATTTGAAAAATTTTGAAAAAGAACGAATCCCTTAAAAAAATTGTAACCCCCCAACTTATTGACCCCCCCTTTAAGCAATAACCCTAAACTCAATTCCATCCTTTCCTCTGTAGTATGGAACCTTGTAGTGTAGTACAATTTCAGAGAGATCTATTCACTTGAACACAAGTTATTGTTTGGAAACTAGAGACATGCTTCTTTTTTTGTCCTTTTTTGGCCCCTAATTCCTACATATTTTGGGCAATTAATCCAAACCTTAATACCAGCCTCCCGCATGTTATATGGAACATTGTGGTACAATTTTAGAGAGATCCATACAATTAAACACAAGTAATTGTCTTGAAACTAGACAAATGCTTGTTTTTTACCACTTTTTGGTCCTTAATTCCTAAACTTTGGACCCATAACCCCATAAATGAATCCAAACCTTCTACTTGTGGTTTTGAACATTGTGGTGCAATTTCAGAGCAATTGAAATACTTATACACAAGTTATTATCCTTAAACTAAACTAAAAAAATGCTCGCTTTGGGCACCTTTTAGGCCTCTAATTCCTAAACAGTTGGGACCACCATCCCTAAAGTCGAACCCAACCTTCCTTTTGTGGTATTGAATCTCTGAAAAAATTTCATAAAGATCTATTTTCCTTAACTAAAGATACTGTCCGGGAACCAATGTATCTTCGGACGACGCAGATGACCACATCATACCATTATACGATCCCAAACAATTTTTTGCGGTCGTATAAAATACACCTATAGTTTACATTGTGGCTTAACTTATAAAATTTGAGGTAGGGCCAATTTCCCGATAATTATTTTCAAAATAAGTAGGGCCAATTTCAAAAAAGTGCTGAAAGAATAAAATTTACTTTAAAAACAAAAAATAAAAATGCTTTTTGATAACTATCTCGATTATTATATATCCAGTCAGGATTCTAATTCGTCAAAATTATCTCACCATTACGCCAGTTCATTTTCACAATCGTAGAAATGGAAGCCATTGTAGAGATGACGCGCTGCCAATTTTGCTCTCGGAAACCGATAAATACCTTTACGATCATTATATGTCAGTTGTATTTTAAAACACAAATGTATCAACTAGCAAATGAGCATCAATTAATGATCTTGTCTGCATTGATTCAACTTAAAACTATTGTCTGATCGGTTGTTGGGTGGAATTTTCGAAAATTCATAAACATTTAAAAAAATTCTAATTAAATATTTCGTGGAAGGGCAGACTAGATTTTTTTAGTGGTTGAAGACTATAAACCCTAGTTTTCACACACAAAAAAATATAATTTTTCGAAGATATGAATTTTCATCATCAAACTTGAAAGACTGTCGTCAAGTACTCTCAGTAAAAAACAGCTATTCGAACACACCTACTCTGTTTTTGTGATTCATTAGATAAGTATTTCTCTTGACCCTTATATTTCATCTTTTAGTACTGTGATTTTTTTATGTTATAAAGTCAACCTGTAGCTTTGATATATAAATATGATAGAATCTGAAGCGAGACGATGTATGAAATATTCTTGCTTTGTACGATATCAAGACAAAATATTCAAGTCAAATACGCCCTAACATAAAAAGGTGCACTCGATTTTCTCTTTTCGATACAATTGTTACCCATTTTTTGGAATTTTTTCTTGAGTCACATAATGGAAGGGCAGAAGCGAAAAATATTGAACTTATAGATGGATATGTTTTCCGTCCGTGGTAATTTAAAAAAAAAATCGGAGGTTATGCATTTTCAACATCCAACTTGATAGATACCCATGTCGTCGACTTGATATCTAATTGTTCTGTTTAACTATGTACTAAATAAAATGAAAACTTATGCAAATGGTGTTTTTAAAATAAAACACTTCGTAATTGAGAAGAAAATTGTAATTTTGTTTGTTTCTATTAACTTTGAAAAATTTTGTCACAATAGTAAACATTACAGTAAGCATTTATCGCCTTCTCTAACAAAGAGCTTCGATCGTTTTGTTCTATTACAACCGGGTTTCCGACTGATATCATGATATGTGTGAAAGATAGTTATTTCAACCATAAAAAAGGATGAAAGTCAAATATGCTGATTTAGGGTGTTTTCAGGTTGGAAAAACAGGGAATCCCCCAAGAAGGACATTTCAAAGCAAAAAAAAAAAAAACAAAAAAAAGTTTTTTGTTATTGTTGTAATTAATACAACTTTTCCCGCAAAAATGAAATTGGTATTGTGTGTCCTTATAACATAAGAAACAACTTTTCAATGTAAAAGTGGAAATCGCTTAATTGTACCTAGATATAGTTGATTAATACCAGAATTAATTATATGCACCGCCGTGGCTCAATCGGTAGAGCCTTGAACTTGAAAAATAATAAAGATAAAAAAAAAGCCTTGAACTTGAAAGGAAATATTATAATCAAGAAAGGGTTCGAGTCTCGAATGTATTTATTGAATTTTTTTGGTGTTGAAATATTAGATATTAATGTTTTTATCATATTTTTTGGGTTGTTTGCTTAATTCGTATCTAGTCATTCTGGATCATTTTGACTATATATCATTTTATTAAAGAAAAAAAATAATGTGTCGCTTATTGCATGCATTCCTATGACTGTACATACTCTTGACTAACTTTCTATTCATGTGTTTACATTTATTACATATTTGCAAGGAACAACTGCCGTCAAACTGGAGTAGATGCCTGTACATAACCAATAACACGAGAATTGATTATATAGCAATGAAGCTCAAATGTTGCATGTGTAATATACACATAACTTAAAATAAGGCCATCGTATACAAGTTTCAAAACAACACAAACAATTTTTGGAAACCTTTTTTGAACATGGTATTATATGTAACAAATGCAGTCAACAGCAATGTTGTCGCCAATCTACCAACTGTGTAGATACTACAACTGAATTTTTTACCACTGTCCCTGTACCGGTACCTAAGTCATCAGAAAATAAAACACCACCACAGAACAAATTAATTACACTGCAAATCGTAATTAAATGTAAAACATCAAGAAGCTGTTGTATTTGTTAAAATGCCAGGAAAGGCCATATTACATGTGTTGTGTCACTGTGGTTGTAACACAAGGTGTTTTATAACCAACTGATGTCAGATTTTGTCGTCCGGTTAAAATATATATTATCTTATTTTATCTTACAGACGATCAAACCTTAAAGAACAGTACAAATACAGATATACATATATTCAGAATGAGATAAACAGCATCCCATTTGAATTCGTTCGATATTATTTGGCTTCCTAACAAGTTACTTGTTATGTTACCTTATGCGCATAAAGGGTGTTAACAATTAGATAAAATCAATATAAAAAAAAATCAATAGTCTTAGCCTTGTTTTTTGTAGGAATACCTTTCAAGATTTGAAAATAGATGATATGACGTATTTTAATGTACTATAATTAGCATCTATCGGGCCATTTAAAATATAATTTACATATCTTATCGAATGAAAAAAATTCACGGGAAATTGGCCATACCTCTTTGACACTTTTAAAAATATAATGACTTGTAACAGTCAGGATTCTACTTCATCAAAATTATCTAGACACCATTACGCCAGTTCATTTTCACAATCGTAGAAATGGAAGCCATTGTAGGGATGACGCGCTGCCAACTTTGCTCTTGAAAATCGATAAATTTATCCACATAGCACCATTACGATCCTTATATGTCAGTTGTATTTTAAAACACAAATGTATCTACTAGCTAATGAGTATCAGTTAATGATCTTTTCTGCATTGATTCAACTTAAAACTATTGTCTGATCGGTTGTCTGGTGGTCTCGTTAATTCTTAATCATTTATAAAAATTCTAATAAAATATTTCGTGGAAGGGCAGACTAAAAAAATTCAGTTGTTGAAGATTATAAACCCTAGTTATCAAACACAAAAAAATTATATCTTTTCGAAGATATGCATTTTCATCATCCAACTTGAAAGAATGTCGTCAATTACTTTTAGTAAAACAAAATAGCTATTCAAACACACCTACTCTGTTTTTGTGATTCATTAGATAGGTATTTCACTTGACCAATATATTTTATCTTTTCGTACTGTGATTGTTTTATGTTATAAAGTCAGCCTGTAGCTTTGATATATAAAAATGATATAATTTGAAGCGAGATGATATATCAAATACTCTATACGTTTTAAAGACAAAATATACACGCTCTAACATAAAAAGGTGCACTCAATTTTCTCTTTTCGATACATTTGTTACCCATTTTTTTATTTTTGTCTTGAGTCACATAATGGAAGGGCAGACACGAAAATTACTGAACTAATAGATTGATATGTTCTCTGTGCGTGGTAAATTTTTTTTTTTAAATCGGAGGTTATGCATTTTCTACATCCAATCTAATAGATACCCATGTCGTCGACTTGATATCTAATTGTTCTACATTACTATGTAACAGATTAATTGAAATCTTATTCAAATGGTGTTTTTAAAATAAAACACTTCGTAATTGAGAAGAAAATTGTCGTTTTATTCATTTCTATTAACTTTTTGAAAATTTTGTTACTATAGTAAAAATTACAGTAAGCATTTATCGCCTTCTCTAACAAAGAGATTCGATTATTTTGTTCTTTTGTTATTTCCACTGGGTTTCCGACTAGTAAGAGTATTTGAATGCAGATATACTTTTTGGTTGTTTAATTTCACTGAATAATGATTTGTATAATTCTGTATTTGATTTAGTGACAGTACAACTTTCCGATGATGAAAGTCGAGTATTGTACGATTGTTTACTTTTTGTAGGCACAATAAGAGTTAAGAAAGTCGAGTTGCGAGTTACAAAAGTCGAGTTGTAAGTTACAAAAGTCGAGTTGTGAGTTACAAAAGTCGAGTTGCGGGTTACAACAGTCGAGTTGTGAGTTAAGAAAGTCAGGTTCCGAGTTAAGAAAGTCGAGTTGCAAGTTAAGAAAGTCCAGTTCCTAGTTGAGAAAGTCAAGTTGCGAGTTACAAAAGTCGAATTGCGTAAAAAAGTGGAAACGAAATTATTTTTTTGGTGTAACTGTATAACATTTTGGAATGATAATTGCTTCTAGAATTGTATACAGTATTGTTGATTATTTTTGTTGTTTTTATCTCTTCGTAAAAAGAAAACGGATTGCTTACATAATCACTACTATAGGATTTTCTGAAGAAGCAGATAGCCTTTTGAGATACAGCGGATAGCTTGCAGTTTAAACATAATTAAATTTCATAGCTAGCACCGTCATATTAAACGTTAAAGAAGATATAGCAACATAGCTATGGTAAATATATGTAAAAGACCCATTTTGCAAGTTTCGTTTAGAGTGGGCTTTTTATGGTAGCTGTAGAGCCGGGCAATATTCGTTAGGGACCTCAAAATTTATTCTTTGACAATGACACTCAAAATTGTTGACGTTAAAATTATATATGTCTACATTGGCTAGAGATGACGGGGAAATGATGGGCGTGCATAAAACCAGTTTAAACCAGCCGCCTTTTTGTGTCTGACCGAAGTCAGGACCTTTAGCCTGTGTTACTCTTGTATATTTTTTACAATTGGAAAACTTGCTGAATTTTTCGTTTTCATTCTCTTACTTTGCCTCAATCAAATAGTATGAAACTTATACACACTGCTTGTTATTACAACACACAGATCAAGATAGAATTGTGGTGGTGTCACCTTAACCGTTCAAGAGTAATGCTCCTTTAAAAAAATGCTGATTTTTTTCTTTCGTTTCTGTTCGCTATAAACTTTTAGTTTGTCTCAACCAAATGTTATGAAACTTATAAACAGTGCTAAATACAACAAAAAACAGATCAAGTTTGAATTTTAGTGGGGTCATTCTACTCATTTTAGAGTAATGCCCCTATACAAATGAAAAAATGATAATTCTTTGTTTCTATTTTTAACCTAAGTCTAAATTGCCTAAACCAAATGTTATGTAACTTATAAACAATACTTATTACGACAAAACTCGGATCAAGTACAAATTAAATTTAGGTAGTATCACTTTTACTGTTCCTCAGTGATGTCCTTTTATAACTTTATATGATATGCAAGCGGGGCTGTGTCCAATGGACTCATTACCTATTTATCTAAATTCTTTAAAGTAACAGATATAATTTATAGAACAGACAAGGGGTAGTTGCAAATATTTCATGTATATTTTGAACACATGCAGAGAAGGTTGCTTAGGAACCCATTGTCAAAAAATAAAACCTTCTTTTTCTTCTATGTGCCCGCCTTCAGGTGTTATGTTTGAATTTTAGTTTCACTTTCCATATTCGGTATTTATCCTTAGGTAAGGTTAAGTACTTACAGGATCAACTAAAAATAAAGTTTGTTTTGTAAGTACTTAATCACAGTCTCCTTATGGCAGCAATGTTGATTGTCAATTATGAGAATTTAATTTGAAACGAACGAATGATGTTCTCTAAAACCAGAGTTTTTGACGGGAATGCATCGAACTCGAAAGTTGTCTATTGCATGGCAATATATGTAATCCCCTATCAGTTAAACTTGTTCTTTAAACTACATTGAATATAACAAATATCAAGTAAATATCGTCAAGCATAATGCAAAAGTGCGGAAATTATTTAAGTGAATTTTCTGTCCAAGGACCATAAACAGACAGACATGTCCCCAAAATACTAGAAAATAGCACTAGTACTCAACTGCTGATATAGATGTCTCTTCATGTACGAACCTCGGGCGTTTTTTACATGTTTTTTTTGTCTCTTCTGTATTTCTCCAGAATATATTCTGTTGAATAGTCCAAAAAAATTAATCAGAAGAGATATTCTGACGAAGAAGTTACAAAACAACAATTCAATTTGCCGTCGAATATAGCAC
Organism: Mytilus galloprovincialis; assembly: GCF_965363235.1. Classification (NCBI taxonomy): domain Eukaryota; kingdom Metazoa; phylum Mollusca; class Bivalvia; order Mytilida; family Mytilidae; genus Mytilus; species Mytilus galloprovincialis. The sequence continues at coordinate 66,900,214 of NC_134838.1, read as the reverse complement.
ATTTTTTATGTTGGATAACATAAACAAAGTTTACGATAATTTATTAGAAAAATTTAGTCTGTTTGGTAGACACAACTTAACTTAAGGTAAGGTTTGCATAAAACCTGGATTTTTTTCTAAGTGATATTATACCAATATGATACATCATTTTGTTCAAGGAGGGGTACCCAATCATATAATGAAACAAAATCGAACATCGCCTGTCCCGTTTTTTCAGGTGAAAAGCTCAAAATTCCGATTAATAGCACGTTCTTGCCACGATTATACTACGTTCTCAACAATAACCGCACCACAATTGTTTTGAACATGTTCAAAGTTGGCTACGCTCACAGTGGCGGATCCAGAGGGGACGTAGAGGGCGAACGCACGCCCCCACTTTTGCTTGGATTTTTTTTTTTTTTTTTGTAAAAATTATTAATCAGACTAAGACTTCGTGAAATTTGCCACTTTCCGTTTATTTTGTTTTTATGCGACATTTCTTAACTTATAACGATAATTTTTGCTCGTATTTACTATAATATATTATTGGTTATGTCAACGTCATGTGATTCGCTTCGGCGGTATTAACCAGTGCGTCGAAAAAAAAACGTCATTCAGTCATTTTGAAATTCAGATTACAGTTACACTTGCTTATGATGAAGGTGACAAGCATGACACCTTCAAAGCAACAAAGGATTGAGCAAGAACGTACTGAATTCTGTTTCATAATTCCACCAAACAGAAAGTAATACTCTATTTTTACACCCTCGTGAAAGTTCTGTAGCAATATTATGTATCTACGAAAACATGTTTTATCCCAAAGGCCCAAGGCTATAAATAACATAGCTGAATAATGATCCCCTGTCAGTAAGCTCTAGATAGATTTTATGTCTTTAAAGGTATGGACTATTTAATTTGAAGGGCAATGATCTGAGAAGTTTGAGAGAAAAAATCTTACCCTGATTTTTGTCTTAATCAAAAATTCTGGTCGTATTTATCTGGATTGAAAACAATAATTTTGTCAACATATTTGAAACAAAAATTAGACTAGAAACAAAAATTTCAAAAACATAATTATTTAGCATAAAATGGGCATGATGAATAATAAACGGGTGTTATTTTTTGTTGCCACGGTTTGCATGTAAATCCCATATCTGACCGGAATATTTGTTTCGCCGAACTGATATATTGAATACTTTTTTCAATGCCCGACTGTAACCTGCCTGCTTGGTGTGGCCTGTATGTCTCCATTTGTCGACCGTCATTCATAAATTCTTTGTCCTTTCAGACTCATTCGTAGACTTTGGTTAATTTGGAACCCACATTTCCCTTGTTGGCTGAAACATTTCAACCAAAAATTTGGACAAAAATTGTTTGTTTGTTTCATATCTCGTGTCGGTCTATTGTAAATTTCATCGATAGCCCGGCGTCTATCTTGTTTACAAAAAATAAATTGTGAGGTTTTACTAAATAAACAAACGAGAAATTTCCATGTCCATTTTTTACTGCCAACTCCCACATTAATTATATTAGTACATAGCTTTCGATCTATCCAATCATTTTATAATGGGAGAATACGGCATCACAAATGTTCGACCCTTACACTTTACAGCAACTATAAAATATGCATGCCCAACTTCAGGAACCGTGTAAAAAGTTCATTGTACACTTATTTTCTGTTTTTTAGCCTAAAAAGGTCAAAAAAATATTTTGCATCGCTCCGCTTGGCGAAATTCAATTTACTTCACCCACCCTTTCCAAAATACTGGATCCGCCCCTGTACTCTGACACAAAATAGTGCTTTTGGTGTCATTGTTTACATAAACTAATCAACAAATATGCAGAAATGAAACTTTTGGTGAACGGGAAATATATTTAGACCATTTTGAGTCAAAATTCACTTGTCTATGAAATTGCGTTAACAATTCAGGATAAATGCGCTACATAGTACACTAATTTAAGATTTCCAGAAAACCGGGAGTTATTTTGGTAGTACCTGTGTTTTCAAGATCAGAAATTTCATATAAGACTTTAAACATTGGTTGAAAATTGGCATGTAGAAAGGTGATACTTGTACAATTCAGGATATACCTGGTTTCCTTGAAGTTAAACTTAAGGTAAAATATTTAGATAGCTGTGAAAATTTTGGTTGAACAGATAGGGATTTTTAATTGGTGGTCTGACAACTTTATTTTCGTTTTCCTCCCAAAATAACCCAAACTGAATAATCATATGAAAAGATGACAAATGCGACTATACTTATATAGAACACAGAGGCATGATTATTAATTAATTGTAGAAGGAAGAGAAGCGACACACAAAATGAGGTCTTCTCGTTTATTAGTATAGATACTCTAACTTTTCTTTTACAGTACTTTGTATATCCCCATCCCTGTTTCACTTGAATTATTGTCAGCTTATTCGAATATGTGCATGTTTTCTGGCACGTTTGAAATAAATGCAATTCATCTAATGCTTTAATGTATATTTACACAATCATGTAATTATAAACATTTAGCATGTTTTAAAAACAGGAAGAAATGTTTATATGTGCAACACACGGTATTTTTGGACAAGAAATCAATTTTTCTTAAACTTTTAAAATTCAAATGAAGTAAAACAAGAAATCAATCTGGTTGACGCAACAATGACAATCTGTTACACAGAATAATAGTGGTGCATTTCTTTCCAGTGGGTCTCAGTCAATACTGATTTACAGAAATCTTGGTAAGAATTTAGTCTTAGATGCTTGATTTGTTTATTAGTTGTTATTGGCTTTGAACAAGCTGTCAGTAACTGCGTCACTCATCACGATCTTGAAGACCTCACAACGACCGTGATACGACCTTACTGCGATCGTCAAAATTTGCATTTTTTTTCACAGATCGTAAAGCGATCGTTGCCTAGTGGGACTGCGGTATTAAACTTTATTAGTTCACTGGAGCCACATGAGCTTAACAAAAAATATTAAAACTTAGCCCATATGTTTACATATGTCTTTGGTAACAGGACTCAAGGTAGCAAAAAGGAGGGCCTGAAAGTGCAGAGTGTACAAATTAGTCCAAATAATGTCTACTAAAAAGAAAATAATATAGATATTTAGACATTTAAAACTTTTTTTCAGTTTAAAAATAACAAATAAAAATTGTGTTCAATAGTAAACTTTCGTTAAAAAATATGAATCATTTGAAAAAACACATTGCACAAATTCAAACTACATTTTATGTATTAAACAGAATTTACAAATAATAAAACAAAAAACAGATTATACACATGTTTATCTTTCAAAACAAAAAAGTTATGCATTTCTGTCGAAAAGAAAAAAATACGTCCACAAATCCGAATTTTGAGAAAATATACAAAATTTCTACCTTCTTTTACTAAAAAAGTAGGACATGAAGGTACATTTTTATTACATATTTGATTTAATCACGCAAAAAATAGCCTATATGCAAATTGTCAGCAAACTGTCAAAATGGGATCTATTGTCAAGACAAAATAATGGTTGGAAGAAATTGCTGTGTACGTGATATTTTGTCTTTATACTTTTCTAACTTAATTAAAATAAACAAATACGCCTTAAAGCTCAGACTATTATCTTTTTAAATAATCTGAAACTATTTAAAAAATTATCAATATTTTACTGGTATATATATTTGACCGAAAAGGACATCTGATTTTTAGAAATTGTATATAAAAGATATTGCAGAGTTCTTAAAATCTGTTTATTCCCTGTTGGTCCTTGAAGACAAATCTACAAGTACTTGTCAAAACATTAGGACCACCAGTTTCTAAGAACCCTAAAGGGTCACTAGCTGTCAAATTCATGGTTACCGATTTGACTCAAATTCTCATATTTGATTTATAACATTTATCCAAACTATCAAAAGTCTAAAATAAACAGTTTACAGAGAATGGGGTAAATAATATATAGGTTCGTTTCGTGTGTATTTTAGTCCAGACGCCATCTAATCAACTATCGATTTGACCTCAGATGACCATATAACGATGTAAACATATAAATAAAGATATGAATGGATTAAACCAACACGTGCAATTGGAATTTTATAGGTCTGTTTGATTTTATTTTATAGATTAAAGATAGATGTTTCTCATTGCTTTTAACCGTATAAGAATGATTTTATGTGCATCGAATTAGTAATCAAATGATTTACCGTAGTTTCACTTTCGTTGTTGACATTCTTTTTCTTTTAATAACCAGTACACGAACAATGCATGCGTTGTCAATCTCTAGCTAGGGGTTAAATTGAAGTTCACATGAATACGGATTTAAAGAGGTCGACTCATTCACTTGCAAGTGAATAACTAATTATCAATGTTTCTTAGCATAATTTGACAAAATTGAACCTTTTTGGTTGCAAAAAGCGAATTGTTATTTCACTATTTCACTTTTACTATTGATTGAACAAAAAAAAATTCAAACTTTAGATTTTTTATATATCTCGTAGCTAGTGCCCCTTTAATCGTACAAATGTATATGTTTTCAAGGTACAAGTGTGCAAGGTAGTGGCGTTTTTCAAACTGGTTATGACTAAATCCGTTTTTTGTGTAATGTTTGACAGAGGAAGATTTTGGGGTCGGGGTTGATAATATACTGAAGCATGATTAGAGCGAGTATCCTCTTACCCAAACCCCCTTATGAACATTTCTTAATCCGGCAGTGGTTGATACTTTACTCTGGAAAAGCATGATATATATGCTGGTTTTAATTGGCTTTTACTAGTAGTTTTTAGTTACTGAAAATACTCTTATTTTGGTGCTTCGCGTTTATAATCTTTAGTAAATGTTCGTAGTTTTTGGGTCTCGTATCGATCTTTTGGGTTAATCCAATTGCAACGGACTTTTAAACGTTGTTTTTATGTTATACTATTACAAAACTGACTGTCTAAGTTGAAGGGTTGAACGCTCACACACATGTTGAATGCCACATTATCATGAGCATGTAGTTTAGTGGTTGTTCATATCTGTCGACTCATATTTGAAGTTTTTAGAATAGGTTTGTTATATATCGTTAGGCCGATAGTTTATTTCGTCTTAATTGTTTCACATTTTTTGTCGTGGCCTTTTATAACTGATATACAGTATGGATATTTGTCTTCTTTTTTTTAGGCCGCACGGTTGGTTTTAATTGATAATACTACTTCATTGAACTCCAGTTGATAGTTGCCAAATTGGCAGTCATACCACATCTCCTTACTTGTTATGATACTGTATACATGACTTTTAATTTCGCGTCTTGTCTAAACATGTATGAAATATTAGTCGCTTGACGTTAAAATCAAACAACTAACAATCAATCAATTTAAACTCGTGTTCAATAAAAAGAAAATCATTTGATTTGTTGGGTTAAAACGGGGGGAGGTGGCGGGAGTATTTTGAATATGAATATACTATTTGATATTCTGGGAAGGAGGATTTTGAAAATAAATAACTAAGCCTTGATTATCACAAAAATCAAAGGTTTGTTCTGTGGTAGTTTGAAAATAAATAACCTGACTTACAATGTATTGAAAATAAATAGCTCTGCAGGTGTATTCGAAAGTATTACATGGCACCAGATTCTTCGTATTTTTTTTTTCCAAAAAGAAATCGGGAAACACTTCAGTAAGCTTCATCAAAATTATAAATATTATTTAAAAATACTTGAAATGTCTTGACATGGCTTCACAGCGACATAGTGTGGAATATTGTGAAACTTTTTTATTCCAGATTTGTAAAACTTATAGACTTGTCAAACTTCTTGATTTGTAACATGTTGATTTGTGATCATTTGTAACTTGTATTTTTTCTTTAGAAACGCAACTTCTCTTTTACTGGCAGCGGTAACAATGCCGTACACAGGCGCGTACTCACAAAACGTGACTGAAACAAAGTGACTACATTTCAAAAATTGAGAAATGTAGAAATTCATGTAACGAATGAAGAAAATACGTTAACAAATTAAGAAATTGTGTTTACACATGTATCAAGAAATTAAATTTCAAAAATCAAGAAATGTAGAAATTCGTGTAACGGATGGAAATAATACATGTTACAACTGAAATTAAGAAATTACATTTTACAAATTAAGAAATTGCATATGTTACGAATTAAGAAATTCCATTTCACAAATTAAGAATTATATAATTTTGGCGGATATTCCCTTCCATAGTTTTGCACCCAACTAAAATACCCCACGTGTGAACACCTTATTTGATATCAGGACCAAAGAATCCTGGTCCTGAGTAGATTTGGATGTTGTCGTCAGATAAATTGATATGTTATCTGTGCGTGGTAAATTTTTTTTTTAAAAATCGGAGGTTATGCATTTTCTACATCCAACTTAATAGATACCCATGTCGTCGACATGATATCTTATTCTTCTGCATTACTATGTAACAGATACTACGTTTATACCGCGATCTTCCTACGTTCTCAACAATAACCGCACCACGATTGTTTTGAACACGTTCAAAGTTGGCTACGCTCACAGTGGCGGATCCAGAGGGGACGTAGAGGGCGAACGCACGCCCCCACTTTTGCTTGGATTTTTTTTTTTTTTTTGTAAAAATTATTTATCAGACTAAGACTTCGTGAAATTTGCCACTTCCTGTTTATTTTGTTTTTATGCGACATTTCTTAACTTATAACGATAATTTTTGCTCGTATTTACTGTAATATATTATTGGTTATGTCAACGTCATGTGATTCGCTTCGGCGGTATTAACCAGTGCGTCGAAAAAAAAACGTCATTCAGTCATTTTGAAATTCAGATTACAGTTACACTTGCTTATAATGAAGTTGACAAGCATGACACATTCAAAGCAACAAAGGATTGAGCAAGAACGTACTGAATTCTGTTTCATAATTCCACCAAACAGAAAGTAATACTCTATTTTTACACTCTCGTGAAAGTTCTATAGCAATATTATGTATCTACGAAAACATGTTCAATCCCAAAGGCCCCAGGCTATAAATAACATAGCCGAATAATGATCCCCTGTCAGTAAGCTCTAGATAGATTTTATGTCTTTTAAAGGTATGGACTATTTGATTTGAAGGGCAATGATCTGAGAAGTTTGAGAGAAAAAAATCTTACCCTGATTTTTGTCTTAATCAAAAATTCTGGTCGTATTCATCTGGATTGAAAACAATAATTTTGTCAACATATTTGAAACAAAAATTAGACTAGAAACAAAAATTTCAAAAACAAAATTATTTAGCATAAAATGAGCATGATGAATAATAAACGAGTGTTATTTTTTGTTGCCACGGTTTGCATGTAAATCCCATATCTGACCGGAATATTTGCTTCGCCGATCTGATATATTGAATACTTTTTTCAATGCCCGACTGCAACCTGCCTGCTTGGTGTGGCCTGTATGTCTCCATTTGTCGACCGTCATTCATAAATTCTTTGTCCTTTCAGACTCATTCGTAGACTTTGGTTAATTTGGAACCCTCACTTCCCTTGTTGGCTGAAACATTTCAACCAAACATTTGGACAAAAATTGGTTTGTTTGTTTCATATCTCGTGTCGGTCTATTGTAAATTGCATCGATAGCCCGGCGTCTATCTTGTTTACAAAAAATAAATTGTGAGGTTTTACTAAAAAAACAAACGAGAAATTTCCATGTCCATTTTTTACTGCCAACTCCCACATTAATTATATTAGTACATAGCTTTCGATCTATCCAATCATTTTATAATGGGAGAATACGGCATCACAAATGTTCGACCCTTACACTTTACAGCAACTATAAAATATGCATGCCCAACTTCAGGAACCGTGTAAAAAGTTCATTGTACACTTATTTTATGTTTTTTAGCCTAAAAATGTCAAAAAAATATTTCGCATCGCTCCGCTCGGCGAAATTCAATTTACTTCACCCACCCTTTCCAAAATACTGGATCCGCCCCTGTACTCTGACACAAAATAGTGCTTTTAATGTCATTGTTTACTTAAACTAATCAACAAATATGAAGAAATGAAACTTTTGGTGAACGGGAAATATATTCAGACCATTTTGAGTCAAAATTCACTTGTCTATGAGTTTGCGTTAACAATTCAGGATTAATGCGCCACATAGTACACTAATTTAAGATTTCCAGAAAACCGGGAGTTATTTTGGTAGTACCTGTGTTTTCAAGATCAGAAATTTCATATAAGACTTTAAACATTGGTTGAAAATTGGCATGTAGAAAGGTGATACTTGTCCAATTCAGGATATACCTGGTTTCCTTGAAGTTAAACTTAAGGTAAAATATTTAGATAGCTGTGAAAATTTTGGTTGAACAGATAGGGATTTTTAATTGGTGGTCTGACACCTTTATTTTCGTTTTCCTCCCAAAATAACCCAAACTGAATAATCATATGAAAAGATGACAAATGCGACTATACCTATATAGAACACAGAGGCATGATTATTAACTTATTGTAGAAGGAAGAGAAGCGACACACAAAATGAGGTCTTCTCGTTTATTAGTATAGATACTCTAACTTTTCTTTTACAGTACTTTGTATATCCCCATCCCTGTTTCACTTGAATTATTGTCAGCTTATTCGAATATTTGCATGTTTTCTGGCACGTTTGAAATAAATGCAATTCATCTAATGCTTGAATGTATATTTACACAATCATGTAATTATAAACATTTAGCATGTTTTAAAAACAGGAAGAAATGTTTATATATGTGCAACACACGGTATTTTTGGACAAGAAATCAATTTTTCTTACACTTTTAAAATTCAAATGATTCAGAAGTAAAACAAGAAATCAATCTGGTTGACGCTACGATGACAATCTGTTACACAGAATAATAGTGGTGCATTTCTTTCTAGTGGGTCTCAATCAAAACTAATTTACAGAAATCTTGGTAAGAATTTAGTCTTAGATACTTGATTTGTTTATTAGTTGTTATTGGCTTTGAACAAGCTGTCAGTAAATGCGTCATCATGATCTTGAAGACCTCACCACGACCGTGATACGACCTTACTGCGATCGTCAAAATTTGCATTTTTTTTCACAGATCGTAGTGCGATCGTTGCCTAGTGAGACTACGGTATTAAACTTTATTAGTTCACTGGAGCCACATGAGCTTAACAAAAAATATTAAAACTTAGCCCATATGTTTACATATGTCTTTGGTAACAGGACTCAAGGTAGCAAAAAGGAGGGCCTGAAAGTGCAGAGTGTACAAATTAGTCCAAATAATGTCTACTAAAAAGAAAATAATATAGATATTTAGACATTTAAAACTTTTTTTCAGTTTAAAAATAACAAATAAAAATTGTGTTCAATAGTAAACTTTCGTTAAAAAAATATGAATCATTTGAAAAAAAAACACATTGCACAAATTTAAACTACATTTTATATATTAAACAGAATTTACAAATAAATAAACAAAAAACAGATTATGCACATGTTTATCTTTCAAAACAAAAAAAGTTATGTATTTCTGTCGAAAAGAAAAAATACGTCCACAAATCCGAATTTTGAGCAAGTATACAAAATTTCGACCTTTCTTATACTGAAAAAGTAGCACATGAAGGTATATTTTTATTACATATTTGATTTAATCACGCAAAAAATAGCCTATATGCAAATTGTCAGCAAACTGTCAATATGGGATCAGTTGTCAAGACAAAATAATGGTTGAAAGAAATTGCTGTGTACGTGATATTTTGTCTTTATACTTTTCTAACTTAATTAAAAAAAAAAACAAATACGCCTGAAAGCTCAGACTATTTTCTTTTTGAAGTAATCTGAAAGTATTTAAAGAATTATCAATATTTTACTGGTAAATATATTTGACCAAAAAGGACATCTGATCTTTAGAAATTGTATATAAAAGATATTGCAGAGTTCTTAAAATCTGTTTATTCCCTGTTGGTCCTTGAAGACAAATCTACAAGTACTTGTCAAAACATTAGGACCACCAGTTTCTAAGAATCCTAAAGGGTCACTAGCTGTCAAATTCATGGTTACCGATTTGACTCAAATTCTCATATTTGATTTGTAACAATGTAAAAGATTTATCCAAACTATCAAAAGTCTAAAATAAACAGTTTACAGAGAATGGGGTAAATAATATATAGGTTCGTTTCGTGTGTATTTTAGTCCAGACGCCATCTAATCAACTATCGATTTGACCTCAGATGACCATATAAGCGATGTAAACATATAAATAAAGATATGAATAGATTAAACCAACACGTGCAATTGGATTTTTATAGGTCTGTTTGATTTTATTTTATAGATTAAAAATAGATGTTTCTCATTGCTTTTAACCGTATAAGAATGATTTTATGTGCATCGAATTAGTAATCAAAGATTTACCGTAGTTTCACTTTCGCTGTTGACATTCTTTTTCTTTAAATTACCAGTACACGAACAATGCATGCGTTGTCAATCTCTAGCTAGGGGTTAAATTGAAATTCACATGAATACGGATTTAAAGAGTTCGACTCATTCACTTGCAAGTGAATAACTAATTATCAATGTTTCTTAGCGTAATTTGACAAAATTGAACCTTTTTGGTTGCAAAAAGCGAATTGTTATTTCACTATTTCACTTTTACTATTGATTGAACAAGAAAAATCAAACTTTAGATTTTTTATATATCTCGTAGCTAGTGCCCCTTTAATCGTACAAATGTATATGTTTTCAAGGTACAAGTGTGCAAGGTAGTGGCGTTTTTCAGACTGTTTATGACTAAATCCGTTTGTTGTGTAATGTTTGACAGAGGAAGATTTAGGGGTCGGGGTTGATAATATACTGAAGCATGATTAGAGTGAGTATCCTCTTACCCAAACCCCCTTATGAACATTTCTTGATCTGCCAGTGGTTGATACTTTACTCTGGAAAAGCATGATATATATGCTGGTTTTAATTGGCTTTTACTAGTAGTTTTTAGTTACTACAAATACTCTTATTTTGGTGCTTCGCGTTTATAATCTTTAGTAAATGTTAGTAGTTTTTGTGTCTCGGTCTTTTGGGTTAATCCAATTGCAACGGACTTTTAAACGTTGTTTTTATGTTATACTATTACAAAACTGACTGTCTAAGTTTAAGGGTTGAACGCTCACACACATGTTGAATCCTGCCACATTATCATGAGCATGTAGTTTAGTGGTTGTTCATATCTGTCGACTCATATTTGAAGTTTTTAGAATAGGTTTGTTATATATCGTTAGGCCGATAGTTTATTTCGTCTTAGTTGTTTCACATTTTTTGTCGTGGCCTTTTATAACTGATATACAGTATAGATATTTGTCTTTTTTTGAGGTCGCACGGTTGGTTATAATTGACAATACTACTTCATTGAACTCCAGTTGATAGTTGCCAAATTGGCAGTCATACCACATCTCCTTACTTGTTATGATATTATATACATGACTTTTAATTTCGCGTCTTGTCTAAACATGTATGAAATATTAGTCGCTTGACGTTAAAATCAAACAACTAACAATCAATCAATTTAAACTCGTGTTCAATAAAAAGAAAATCATTTGATTTGTTGGGTTAAAACGGGGGGAGGTGGTGGGATTATTTTGAATATGAATATACTATTTGATATTCTGGGGAGGAGGATTTTGAAAATAAATAACTAAGCCTTGATAATCACAAAAATCAAAGGTTTGTTCTGTGGTAGTTTGAAAATATAAAACCTGACTTACAATACATGTATTGAAAATAAATAGCTCTGCAGGTGTATTCGAAAGTATTACATGGCACCAGATTCTTCGTAATTTTTCGTAATTGCGGGCTTCCGTTGTCGTTGATTTCTATATTTTGTGCAATGTCAATTTCATCATGGAACTATTTATGTTATTAATATATAATAGTTACGATTTAAAAATCAATGTTTTAATTTAAGTTGCAATATAAAAACAATATTAGGTCAATGTCATAAAGATATAAACTTTTTGGTATTCTGAATTAAACTGGAGAAGGGAAGGGCGCAGTAAAATCTCGTCTTTCCCCAGTTTTTCAGTCTCAGTAATATTTTGTGTATGAGGCTGAGAAACTGGGGAAGGACGAGGTTCTACTGAGCCCTTCCCCGTTATTGCGCCGAGTAAAACAAACATATATTTTTCTGACATTGACTTAATATTGTTTTTAAACTGCAACTTAAATTAATAAATTGATAGCTATTCAAATCGAAACACAAATGTCAAACTTATTTCATCCCGTAATGGACCCTTGATTGTGGAGAAAGTGTCCCATGATGAAATTGACATCGTACACAATATAGCTGTGTTACTTTATTTTATATGTCAAATAAACACAACTAGTTGCAGTATAAAAAACATTTTATATTTTTCTGACATTGACGTTATTATGCATGTTTAGAAGTACTTAAAGATGACAAAAAGTTTAGTATTGAAAATGACTAAAATTTTCAGTACTGAAAAATGACTGAAAATTTTAGTACTGAAAAATGACTGAAATTTTCAGTACTGAAAAATGACCGAAATTTTCTGTACTGAAAACAATTTTTTCTCAAAATTACTGAAACTGATATATAAATAAATGTACTGATTAGTGATGTTTCTTAAAAGTACTGTTTATATATCGGAATTTAATGTACTGATTAGTGATGTTTTCTAAATGTACTGTTTATATAGCGGCATTTAATGTACTGTTTATATAGCGGTATTAAATGTACTGATTAGTGATGTTTCCTAAAAGTACTACTTATACAGCGGCATTTAATGTACATGTAAAGTTTAGGCAAATTGTTGGTAGTGTATGCCGTAGCTTCTGGAGGTTTCGCTTCCCTGAGCTTTATGGTGCTGCCCTACTAGGGTGCTTACCTGGCCGTGACCAGCTGGGGACTTAAAGCGGTCCATAGCCTCCTTCCTTGCCAAATTATAAAGTCCATAAGGACGTCGCCCAGTATAAAAAGGTCCGAAACAGACGTCACCATAGACACGGTGTCGTCTGATACGGTCCCTTTGGTATCTTTCGTTCCTCTTTTATAACCACTGGGTCGATACTGGTGAACATTTTGTCCCCGAGGACATCATCCGCCCAGTAGCAAAACTACAATTGCATGAATTTACAAAGATTAAACAGGAAACTGGCTCGGACGTCTCGCAGTATAAATTGGTCCGAAACAGACGTCACCATGGCATACCGGGAAAATGCTCGAAAAAAAGTTATCATTTTCGCATAAAATACACTACAAAAATACAATTGTAATTTGTATTTTGTTTTTCGCCAGCTTTATTTTATATGCTTTACGACGGTAAAAACTACATTATAATAATAAAATAAAGGAAACCTATTTCGACTTAATGTTCATATATTAAATACTAATTATCATGCATGTGACATTTAAAATTATGGTAATAACATAGCAACACGTGTTTCTGAATGTTCATTTCAATGGACATATTATGAAAATGTGTCAGAAGTACATTTCATTTGATATAAAAATACGCATTACGAGTACCAAATGTTATATGTAATGTATAAAAATAAAACATAAATCTTTTCGAGTGTAACAAATTAATAAAAAAATAATAATCTTTTGGAATGCTGCGCAATTTATAAAAAAAAATATATAAATCTTTTGAACATACGTTATTCATCAAAAAAAAAAATCTTTTGATCATGAAAATGCATGTATAAAAGGGCAAACAGAGTTTGATAGAATGTCAGATATTTTACTGGGAAGAATAAGTCTAAATGTAAGTAATGGTTACTATACATTATAAATCATTTCTGTACTGGTAAATTCTCTTAAATTCATAGATATTTTAATGAAATATAGGAGCCTGTAATTCAGTGGTTGTCGTTTGTTTATGTATTACATATTTGTTTTTTGTTTTTTTTTTTCATATATTAAGCCGTTAGTTTTCTCGTTTGAACTGTTTTACATTGTCATTTCGGGGCTTTTTATAGCTGACTATGCGGTATGGGCTTTGTTCATTGTTGAAGGTGAACGGTGACCTATAGTTGTTTTAATTTCTGTTCATTTTGGTCTCTTGTGGAGAGTTGTCTCATTGGCAATCATACCACATCTTCTTTAAAAAAAATCAAGTTTGTACAGGGTTTTGGTTCTTAAAATATTTTGGAATCATCGAAAAGTCATCAATTGTCTTAGTCCGAGTATATTTGTCCCCATTCGGTTATTGACTTGATTTCATAAAACAAGAGGAAATAAAACGAAAAAGAAATTGTTTCAGTTTTTCATTTCATAAAAGTAAAGGAAAGTTTATATTTTTCGCTTCTTAAAAGAGGGGGATATGACCTTTATCGGGACTCCGGGATCGGGTGTTTTAAAGCTCTGGAGTTCGGGATTTACCCTTTCGGGATCCGGGAATTCTTTTTACGAATTTCGGGATGTCGGGATTTAATTTTATTTAAATTCGGGACCTCGGGATTTCGGGATCTGGACCCCTCCTACCCCCTTTAAAACAGTAAAAGAAAGTGTTTTAATTTTGTTTTCATTCCTCAAAACGAATTTATCTTTTTCGCTCTCTTCAAACGTCAATTGTAATACACAATGGTCATTTCCCATTTAATTATTCAGAGAATGAAATTGTAGCAATGTCGTCAATTTGGTTATATAGTCATCAAAAATAAATAGTTAAAATATTATGATAGATTGTTTTATTTGTGTAATGCCTACATGTATATTTTAACTTATTCTTTTCTGACAAAATGAGTCGCAAAAATTTTAATGAGAAGGAAAACATGGCAAATGGATGTCGCACAAAGCCATTGCTGTTTAGGATTTAATATAGAACAATGATGTTGAAAGCAAAGTCTGAGAAGACTCGATGGAACAGGACAAAAAAAAAAAAATACATTCTTTGAGTCGTGGAGATTCATATTAAAGTCTCTTCAGCACATCAACACGTTGTTGTTTACAAGTGCATTTGCAAATCCAATTTCGTTATGATGTATTTTAGACCAAAACTTTTTAATTTGTAAAAAAAAATAAAAAATGTTTATACAACAAAAAATGTATAATGATGATGTTTGCAAAATTAAGTAAAATTTGTTTTCCATAAATTAATTCGAATTTCATGATTTTCTCATAAAGTACTTTTAATTTTCAAATTTGGGTGTTCCCGAATACGGTAAATCAAGAAAAATGCACGGAATTTTAAAATGTTTATTTGAATTAAGTTAACATAGTTAAAGCAAATGACAAGACATTTTTCCTTAATGTTTTAAAATATTTATAGAATAGACGTCGACAGGAACCAGAATGAAATTTGTAATAGTCGCAGTTGTGGTAGCTCTGTGCCTAGCAGATACGTTAATTATAGTTTCTGGCTAGATTACCAATTCATAGATAATTGATTATGCATGTTTAAAAACCTTGCATATTCAGGACGAGATCCAATTCATTTAATAAGTGAGCTCGAAAAGAAAGTCAGCATGGATGAAGAGCGGACATATTGGTATGTGACAGGTAAAATATATCTAAAGACCCCTTGAAGCGTTATGGCAAGGTTGTTTATAATATGAATATCGTTGCAGTGTAAACAAGGGATGAAAAACGGAATAAAATATGTGGAGCAGAATTTATTTATCTTTCCGAAGCATTTGAGATCACGCCCCATTTTAAGTGGTGTAAATATTGTGTTGATCAGTCTTTAGATTTCAATTTCGTGTTTTGTGTACTGTGTACTGTGATTGTCTTTTTGTCTCTTTATTTTAAGCCATGGCGTTGAAAGTTTATTTACGATTTGAGAGTTTCAATGTCTCTTTGATATCTTTCGCCTCTGTTTGTTAAAGTCCCCATCTAATACTAACGTGGCTGTGTATTTATACATCCCCTATCCCCTGACTGCCGTCGAACAATGACTATATTTCTGTACCCCTCCTATATAAACCGAACCATCGTCTCATGTAAGAATCGTGTTTAAATAAATGTTTCCATTTCCACATTCGGACTATGCTGATAACACCATACATATCGGATTAAACGTTTCAGTTACCAATTAGATTATAGTTATTTGGATAAATTTATGTGATCAGTATCCGTTGTAGAACAACAAATGCATGCAAAAGCGTGTAATATTAAAACAAATTAGAAACGATACATTTTGAATTCCGCATTGGATGATGGAATTACGTCCAGTAGCAAGTATTTCATAAATGTTAGAGATGACTAAACACTGCCTTTTCGTCGCTCTTGATATCTATATCATTAACGTGAAGCTTAATACAAAAATTTATGATAAAAGAGATGATGTTTCATTTCCTATATTTAATTAGCCATTTCTAGATGGTGACGTTCCCTTGTCACCATCTTATGGTGTTTATATATCTCAACTTGTACGATTCGCTCGTGTATGTAACAATGTATTAAGACTTAAGCTAGAGCAATTTATGTATTACTGAAAAATTAAAACACCATGGTTTTTGATATCACAAACTAATTAAAACTTTTACTAAATTTCATCATCGGTATAAGGAAATAATTCGTAAATATAACTCAATATGCAGACATCTTAGACGTTCAGGTATTTCACATCCAAACTTTTATGGGAATATTCTTTAAAAAGCACAAAAAAATCAGTATTCACCTCAAAAGCTTACAAAACCTTTAAACTGACTAATTAAGAAGGGATATAGTTACAATACTGTTGTCAGGTCATTAAAGATTGTATATTTTGCCTTTAATATTGATTCACTTGTAGGGTCTTTGCATCTGAACTAAACACTTTTATTTAAAAAAAAACAGTTGTTGGCATGACACGGGTTATGTTCTTCTCATATTTTATGCTAGTATTATACTAACCCCCTAACGGGAGGGATTGTGCCTGATATTCATATGATGAAGACATAATCTTTCAATCAGTTTAATTGAGGTCTGGAGATGGGATGTCAGTTAACTGCTAGTAGTCTGTTGTTATTTATGTATTATTGTAATTTTATTTATTTTCTTTTGTTACATCTTCTGACATCGGACTCGAACTTCTCTTGAACTTATTTTTAATGTGCGTATTGTTATACGTTTACTTTTCTACACTGGCTAGAGGTATAGGGGGAGGGTTGAGATCTCATAAACATGTTTAACCCCGCCGCAATTTTGGGCCTGTCCCAAGTCAGGAGTTTCTGGCCTTTATTAGTCTTGTATAATTTTTAATTATTTTTTTCTTGTGTATATTGCGGAGTTTAGTATGACGCCCATTATCACTGTACTAGTGGACATATTTTTAAGGGACCAGCTGAAGGACGCTTACGGGTGCGGGAGTTTCTCGCTACATTGAGGCACATTGGTTGCCTTCGGCTGTTGTCTGCTCTATGGTCGGGTTGTTGTCGCTTTGACACATTCCCGATTTTCTTTCAATTTTATTTAGTCTTGCAACAGACCACCTGAAAAACATTAAGATATCGTGGCATTCTTTCTACAACTATGCCTCGGATTTAACGTCCCCTTTTCGATCATACGTATAATAAAGAAGATGTGGTATGATTGCCAATGAGACAACTCTCCACAAGAAAACAAAATGACACAGACAATAACAACTATAGGTATTATTACTTATACTTACGTGTCCTAACTTACATCCCGAACAACCAAACAGAGACCCCACTTTGTTGATGTTTTACTCGCGTTCGGAAGGCGACCATACTTCTGTACCAAGGTACCCTCGGAATTGATATATTGTAATATTTTGTTGATTTAACTATTTCTAATCATTTCTAATCTAATTATGATAATAATTATTTTGATTTGAATTCAGGTGAGAGTGCTGCTAACCATTACAACAATTACCAAAACAATTGCGACTGCAACCGTTGTGACAAGACACTTAGAGTGTACCCTTGTGCATATCAGAATTGTCATGACGCATGCGCTAGAATAGGCTGTCATGGTGTACATAAATGTCTCAACAATTACCAATGTTGTTGTACATGTACAGGAACGCATTGATAATTGTAATGACTTATTCGTTTGACTAGTTTGAACACTAGTTGGTAAAGAACACACCAAGTCAATAAAATCTCAATTATAACAGAAAACTGTCGTTTTTTGTTTGTTTGTTTTGTTATTTTGTAAAATAAGTCTATGTAGTGTTAAAAAATACTTTCAATCACAATTTATTCGAGCGACTGACCGAAAACAGAAATCCCTTATGTTGTAAGCAACAGTTTTTTTGTCATTTTTGAGAATTTAGTGTTGATGCCAGCTGACTTGCGATATCAATTCACGTTGAAAATGAATGACAGCTTTTAGTGTTACCTTTTGTATGTTATACATTGAATATGACTTCCGGGTTGAAGCAGATACGCCAAGAGTTCAGGACATACCATTAAGATAGGATATTCAGAAGGCAAAAAACAAGAAAAAGGGATGTATGAGGATACGTATGTGTCTTGTGTTATAAAAAGTAAAACCACTAAAATACTGAACTCTAATGAAAATTCTATCGGAAAGTTCCTAATCACATTGCAAAATCAAATGACAAAACACATCAACGAATGGACAACAACTGTCATATTCCTGACTTGGTACAGGCATTTTCAAATGGTAAATGTATAAATGGTTATTCTAAGACCCAAAATTGTTATCAAAGGTAACAGGATTAACTAAAACTCTGGAATGACAAACCAGAAAAATTCCCAAATCAAAAGATGGTTAACATCAAGCAATCGCAATTCTTAAGTATGAGCAACTTGATCCAAGCTTGAAATTGTGCACATTTAAAATATGTCCTAAGTCGAATTGAAGGTGAAAGTCACTTATCGAATATTGTTAATTCGAAATTTGTTTGTTTACCAATTCAAAAAAATATGTCAAGTTTTCAAAATTTGATTCCAATCAAATACAAAAAAAAAAGGGGTTCGTGTTGCGTATTCTTAAGTTTTCTTTGTTGTGTCATGTGTGCTTTTGTATGCCTTTTTCATTTTCAGCCATGGCGTTGTCAGTTTGTTTTCTATTTAAGAGTTTGACCGTCCCTCTGGTATCTTTCGTCCCTCTTTTCTGATTAAACATGTAAATTACTCACTTTTACACCTGACAATAGAAGTACTGTTTCTCTAAAAGTACAAAAAGGAATACAAAAAAAAAAAAAAAAAAAAACAACAGAAAAACCTCGAAGAAATTTAGACTGACATTGTAAAATTGTCCGTGTAATCAATTCAAAATATCAAAAAGTTTTCAAATTTTAGATTTTTGAAATTTTAAAATTTTCACCAAAAAGTTAAAATTTCAAAATTCTAAATTACGTTTTTTTTTTTTTTGATAGTTTAGATATTTGACCAAACTTTAAAAGGACTAAAATTAACGTTCAGTTTTGATTATTACGCTTTTTGAAGATTTTTATCAAAATATCAAAAATAGAAAAGGGGCTAAAAGATGAGTTCCTGTAAACTACGAAACGGAATAAAACCAAAACGAAACGAATACTTCAGAACTATTTGGTTTTCTAAGCAATCATCATTTAGGAGTAACAGTGAATATTGATGAACTCGTAATTAGTCAGATAGTATGGTGCGGTTGAGTATATATTTTCTACTGAATTTTAAGCAATAAAATAAAATAAAATTCTGGAATCGGAAATATAAATATTGTCACAAAGGTGTCACTATTATTTAACTTTGATACCTCCATGAGTGGCTTCAGTGATGGTACATTTTTCAGGTGCAGATTCGATCCATGAATTTGAAAATGTGGCCTGGGGCCTAATTAGAAAACGTTAGGGCCGATGCTTTTAAAAAGGATATGGATTTAGCATATATGTAGCTCCATTAGCGGTCGATGGCAATTTCTCTTCAAGAAGCCTCAGATACTGGGTCCTCATTCTGACCAGACGTGAATGCATATTTAAACCCTCGCAAACTACTGGGGTTTAATTCAACTTATGAGCTGTGATGAGTGGTACAAATGTTCATTTATGTATAATTTATGATGACTAAATACTTCAATTGGAGTTATATTATGAAGTTTTGTTGATATTTTTTCTGCATTTGTCAGACACTTTGAATCAATATTACCGAAGTCATCGACAATCCTAACCTTGTTATCAAATACAATTGATTTGTAGGAAGCTATTTAACCTAGAGTTAAAAATGTTGAAGTTGAAATCCTCCCTTCGTAAAGTTTACGGACGTCATCACGAGTTGTTTGACCCGTTATGAAATAACCGTTTCACAGAGGATATATTCAGTACGTCGTAACTACATAACAACAACCCCGTTCCCTTTCATGAATGTGACCTACCGAAAATTTACCACATTTGTTATAACATATAACATGAGCAACACGACGGGTGCAACATATGGAGCAGGATCTTCTTACCCATCCGGAGCACTTGAGATCACCCCCAGTTTTTGGTGGGGTTCGTGTTGCTTATTCTGTAGTGTTATATGTTGTGTAATGTGTACTATTGTTTGTCTTGTTTCGTTTTCAGCCATGGCGTTGACAATTTATTTTCGATTAATGATTTTGACTGTTCCGCTGGTATCTTTCGTCCATCTTTTACCCATTTAATCGTGTTCGAAGCGTGCTTGCCGTTTCCTGCCAAGTAAATTCCACACAATGAGGAACTTCATTAATCAAGGACGTTTGAGAAATTCAAGGATAAACAATGTAAAAGAGGTTTATTCTTCAAATATTAACAATTGGTTTGTATAATCAAAGGAAACATTAGTTCTTCTTTATAATACATCTTTAAATAATCATCAAATTAACATTTTGTTCCCATTCAAGCAGATAAAACACTTAAACTTGGGACCTTATCTGTCATGCTCCAACATCCTGTAAAAAAGCAAATAGCCTTCCTTAGAGTTCTGTGTACTGTTTTATGTAAGTTCACATTACAGATGTGCTTAGGTACATGTCCCACGGTTTTTCCTAAAATTTGACCATGTGTCTGTCTCCTTGGTTCCTCTCTAGTGACAACATTATGTAAATGAGGCATGATTTCTGTTGGTGATTTCACAACAACGGCCCATATATCATATGAGTTTGTAGGTTCGGGCTCACAAACCATTCGAAATTCAATTAAACTCAAGGGTTGCACTTAAAAGAGATGGTTTCATTTTAGTTTCTTGTTTTTTGATATCTGAACACCCATTTCATCATTAAGCACGCTATTCGGAAGCTTTGTTTCCCAGGTTTGTCACCCTGTTGACATTGCTTTTTGTTGTCATAGGTGAAAACCAATGTTTTCTACGAAAAAAAACAATAAAACATTGCCTATTGATGGTTGATGCCAACACTTTATATTAGATAAATGAATTAGAACGCCATTATCACGAATCTGCTATATAGTATCCGATCTCTCATTGGTCGTCTCAATTTTTTGTCAATGTTAGGAGAAAGTGGATATAAAGTGTGTGTGACAAGATTACACTTGACACACAAAATGAATGATTTCAGTATGAAAGCTGATGGTGTTCTCAAGATTTCAACAAATAAAATATAAAAATCGTATACATGGAGAAATGTAACAAATAGAACAACGTATATGATTATTTAAATAAGGGAACAAGAACAGTATACAATGGACTACTTTTGCCAATAACAGAAATGTATTCGTAGAAAACACAATAGGTAAAAATCTCAAAAATAGGGGTACACCAGTCAACATTGTGTTATAATCTTAACACCTATCTACAACAGCATACAAATGTCTATCAAAGAAGCGCAAAAAGGCTTCAAGACAAAGAATGTTAGCAAAAAAGACAAGAGTACAAACGTAGTCAATACAATAATGACGGGAGGTTTAAGTACAGAGCCACGTCATGTGTATCAAGGGATACAACAAGGCATATAGACAAAGCAAATTATAACAAATCAAAGCCGAGATTGCAAAAACTATCTGAACAATATCATGAGGGATAAATAAGTACCGAGTCACGTTATTGACAAGCGTCTGAAGGAACAACGATTCACATGAATATTAGACGAGGTCGTGTATGAATGTGTTAATTGGCTGATGTCGGGGAGCCTTTTTCAAAATTGGCTATACCAGGGCTATATGTAGTCCTTAAAGTAACATGAACAATCACGAAGTCTAAGGAGTAAAAGTTAATTACAGGTAGTGATC
Source organism: Mytilus galloprovincialis (assembly GCF_965363235.1). Classification (NCBI taxonomy): domain Eukaryota; kingdom Metazoa; phylum Mollusca; class Bivalvia; order Mytilida; family Mytilidae; genus Mytilus; species Mytilus galloprovincialis. Next base: position 66,878,205 of record NC_134838.1, on the reverse strand, counting down.
CATTGGTCACTTGTTCTTGACATTCTTAATTGCTTTATTTCTTGATTGACAACATATTTGTTACGTTCGGAGGACGTGTTTTTCAACAGACTTAAGGCATTCCAATGGGAACCAATTGTTTCCCTCTCCCTTTCAACTTGTTTTCTTATTATTATGATTCCGACTTCTTATAGGACAGATAAATACATAAATTCATTGTATCAAAAGGTACCATGTTTATATTTAAATACACCAGATGCGCGCTGGAACATTTTAAAGCTCAATTATTACATTTGAATACAATGAGTATGGTCTTTCTTCTAAGCACTTTTCTCTGAATAGATCAATATATTTAAGAAGTTGACAACTCAAAAGACTTTTAATTTATAGCTCTTGATTTTTTTAATTTTTAAAGGCTTTTAATTATGTGTAGTAGAATATTTTCGGTACTAGTTATTCAAACTTTGCAATGAGTTTGAAGAAATCTTTCTTGTTGGATTATAATAAACTTATTTTCTTGGTCATTCAGATACTACGTTTACATTTTTTTCAAAATAATATGAATTGATGTTAATGCCGGACGAAATTAACGGAGAGGATCTGGAGCGTCGTCTTCAGTTGTTTTAAAAAGAAGAAGCTAGATTTCCTTGGAAAAGAAAAGATAAAGAAGTATCGGGACATTCCCTAATCAGATCAAGATGTAGTGCTACTTGCAAAAACTGATATCGTTGCCATTGTCATCGGCACTGTCACATAAAGCTGCCGAAATTGTGTCATCGGCAATGTTACTAACATTAGTCGTGATTCCGCCATCACCATCTATCCAGACTTCTGTTAGTAATCTACCATCGCCACCTTTTTCTGCTGGGATCGTGGCGTCCTAATTTTACAATCTTCTAACTAATGTTATCATATCATTACCATCTCTGTGGATACAGCCTGAAACAAATGCCGAACAACATATTGAGAATTTATTCTCAATTTTCAACTCAACCAGACCAATCACCGTGTCAGGGAATGACCATATTTCTAACATAAATTTCAGTAACACCAGTTTTGACCATATTGACAATGACAATATCGGAGTACTTGGCAAAGGGGAAACAGCAGAGGTGCTGCAAGGAAATATTTACATCATGCTTAGTCGGTTTATAACGTTGTTGCCATAAACTTATAATGATCAGCACAAACACGTTCATTACATGGAACACTGAAAATTCTTAGAAAATCGAATGTGACGTCCAATAGAAAACAATAGCTTCCCACTATTTTAAGTGGAAGAATTGGATAGACATTCAGTAAAATTATACCAATCTTTTCCATCCCTTCAGTCAGACACTCAGCATGGTTACGTATTGCCCTTAATATTTCTAAGTCTGAAAATAATACTGAGTCTGATGTCCTAGTGAACGACATAAAGACTGATAACATTAGATTAATACACTCAATAGTTATCCATCAAGTTTATTGCCATGGATCATGCAAGCCATAAGAGAGGTATGCGCTTGTATCTACCAGGAGAAGAAGCATACAAATACCCACACATGGGAATGGAAATAAGCAATTGACAGCTTACTTCAAAAGATATCTTTAGTCTAGAGTATCTTCTAAAGCTCTCTCCTACGATCCCCATGAAGACACATCTGCCTGAAACCCTTTACTGCCAACAATTGAAGAAATAGTATCATATTACATACCCGACCACATGTTGTAAAAAGATGACTTGTAAATTTTAAGTGAAAAGAATTAACCTATTAACTTTGTTTTCCTATTTGACAAGTAATGATAACTGAATTAACCTTTAAAGGAGCGGATGTGATTTATACTTCGTATAAGTATTTGATAATTTCAATGATACAAATTTCATTTAGTATATATTTATCTGTTTAAGAGGGGATCACTCGTGTTGCTGTTAACCATTTAGATTTCATCGTTAATTGTATACTAAAAAAAAATGAGAATGACAAGCATCTTTCACGAATCTCGTGCTCAAGAAACGAAATGCCGGCTGCACGATACAGGAAGATAAGGAGTTGATAAAGGATACGTCGGGCACCTCGTTCGCGATTTTTTTGCAGACCGATCTAATCCTATGGAATCCATGTAAGTAGAGGAAATATTTTCAAGATCTGGGTTTCGACCAGAGACTGATATTTGCATTACTGATCTGATTTACGATTCTTTGATAAAATCCAGGAGGCTCCAATCAAATGTTTAGCTGTAGAAGTGAATATGATCTCAATATTCATACCCGTGGTTATTCAAAGCACGAATCCGAATAAAGTATTTCCCTCAACCTACAAAGGTAGCAATAAACAGTTAGGAAAAAATACTAAAATTTGCCCTTATGAATTTTACCATCCCCTTTTCATTGCTTTCTTGCAATATCAAGCTTACTGTTTGTGTCATATATGGGCATATGTATGTAATCAGAATCTTCCATAGATTTTATATCCAGTATATAAAATGGTAAAATATAATTTCTTTTTGGTGTATCCATGGCAACAATCTGCATTTATTTGTTATAAAATATTGCAAAAAGGGGGGGGGGGGGGGAGATGTCAAATATTTCCCCAAAATTTTGCTTAAAGTAGATTTTCAATCGCTTAAAGAAATACCTTTTCTGAAACTGTGTACATATATCATTCAGCAAATCCAATGAAAATCATATGTCTCTCATCTCATTTTTTGGTAAAATTGCGTCAAAATCTTTATGTAGAAAAAGAGTGTTTGTAAACAGTACATTAATTTCTGGACCGATGGTCGGTCTAGCTATGAAAATACGGATTGTCAAACAGAAAACAGCCCATAAAACATGTAAAAATTAATCTTGGTGCTCTTTTAAACCATCTTTGAAGGCTAAATTAGCACTCATGTGTCTAAAAATGAATTTTATTACACAATAACTTTCCTATCTGAAACATCCACATGGGCCAAAATGCGAAACTGAACTCCTAACTGTGTATTGCTACCTTAATAGTAAATATTTTCAAATTCTCAACTTATTTTCTGTGTTCTGCTAGCTAATACGAGTAAAATGGCATTTTATTTTTTAAAATTGGTTGAGTAATGAATATTTTATGAAGGTTAGCAGTTGACACTGAAACGCGACAAAAACTGATTTCAAAGAAAGGTGCCAAGTCAAAGTGTAAAATCTTGTCTCTACCTCAATTTTTAGATATATAATTAGAATCTATAATATTAATGTATTGTTGTAACATATTTGTGTGTAATAAATTGCAAGTGTTCGTGTTTTGTAGTTATGTACAGTATAGTACTATCTTGGTAGTACTTGATTTAGTGTACTACTTTAAAAATAAAAGCTTTCGTAAAAGTTTAAGTGTATATTGTCAAATTCAAAAGGGTTATGTTTCTTATATTTAGAAATCATAAACTGATAAATGATACCCTCCAGCCCTGTTACAACTATTAAAAAGCCAATATTTAGAAATGAAAAAACTAACAAAAGGTAAATAATATATATCTGCCAAATTATTTGTTTTTGGTGTCGTCCGTTTAGACTAGAGTTGTTTCCCTTGCACTGTAAAGATATAAATAGTAGGTAAATACTTGCAGCCGTGAAGCTACCACGTGGTAACCATGACCATACAAATAATTGTTATTGTGTATTGAATTAAAACATAAACGCGGACTTCGATGAGAACACCTAGATTAAAGTTTGCAAACGTTCCGACCAATGGAATTCATTTTACTATGTAACGCGAACCTCAACGAGAGCACCTAGATGAAATATTTAATTATACGACACTTAGTTTTAACTTAGAAATTTCCGCTTAAATAAAGTAAATAAAATTATATGAGAGCAACAATGCAGAATTGTTTCTTTTCCATTTTTTTTAACAATGTTAATGTTCATTTCAATTTGGTAAGTAGACTTATATTAAATGCCCAAAACGTAAATTTATGTTTTCTTTTAAATGCATTAAAAGAGGTGGGAGAATGCCGACTGATAGCCAGTCTAGGACGTTAAACTTAAATCAACCTACCCATCGTTGTCGCAGACTAAAATTTATCTCATATATACAGAATACATGTTCATTTATTGCAAGTACGTCACGGTGCATGACAGCACAATTATCCTTTTACAGAATCGCAAGCACAATATTTTTGTTTGATATTTGCTTCTCTTCCACAATTATCACCCGTTGTGTGCCAGTGACCGGTTTTACAATTTAACACAGTTTTTAAAGTTCATTGAGCTGCTACTTCCTTTAGAATTTTGAGCAAAACTGTTTTTCATATTCAACAAACGTCAACATTATCTTCATCAATTTTATTATTCGACAAAACATTGTTTTTCATTACAAGCTTTTCCATATATCAATATACAGCTAGGGAATGAATATTTGTCGCTTACCGGTAATATAAGATACATCGATTTAAATTATGTACACAATGAATAATTTCTGTGTAGTTTTCCGTGTCTACATTTAATTTAGAGTATAACATGTACAATATAGTAAAACAGAAAAAAAGAGAAACGGTAAATATACAGGAATACATAAAGTTTCGTAAATAGTTGCAAAGGACCACACGTTACTTACATGCCACGAGTTTTCATAGCACTTGGCAATTTTTGAAACGCATATATATATATGTGCGATAAAGATCTAGTGCATTTGAGCAAATTAAAATTATGTTATACATCTAACTATTTTATTTTCAACAGATTCACAAGTTTTGCATTTTTAAACTCGCGTGCATATATATATTTTAATGTTTTTATTTAAATTCCTTATATATGTACATGTCACGTGTATTATTCATTCGTTTGTTTAAATTGTGAAGCATGTGACTTTACTAAGACTATACGCATTTAACTCAAGTCAATAAAGTTTGAAACAAATGGATGGATCTCAACAGCACAAGACCAGTAACGAGAAATTCCAAATCCTACGGTATAAGGCGTTACTAAACATTTCAATAATCCTAGGCCAGGATTTTTGAACGAAAGGTGTAATTACGGTTGACCTGGTAAAGGGTCCATGGGAAAGCTCAGAAACTCCTGGGTTTTAACAATTAGCATTAAATTATGAAAAAGTCAGACAAATAAATATCTCTCTATTTTAGATTAGATTCTGCTTTCTGTGAACAACACATGATACTAGACAAACAAACACTGAAGTATAAAGTTCGTTCATTTTAAATATTGTTGGCTTTAATGATGTATACGGAAAATTTACACAATTGTACAAGATTGCTAAATGAAAGCAATCATGTCACTGTCTAGTTCCGATAGGTGGTATCAGGGGTTAAGAAATCCACTAGCCCGTCGCCCGGGGCTACTACATTTAGACCTCGGGCAACCCAAACTTGTAATCCAATATGCCCGACGGACTAGTAACAAAAAATTCTTGACGTTTCCAAAATAGAAAGTGAAAAATCCCCTCATCACTTTTCTATCTTAGCCAATCAGATTCGACTACGTCATCCGGGATTCCTAGAATCTGAACTTATTTTGTACAAGTTTTAAAATAGAACAAATAACTTTGGGTGGATCCCGTACTTTCAATATCGATGTGTCAGTACAGGAAGTGGTATTGTACATTGCTTATGCAACCTGGTTGTACCTTCTTCTGATTAATTTATTGTAATATACATGCGAATCCCTTTTGACAGCAGAAACCTGATTTTTGTCAGATATTAATTTGAAACTTGTGCACATGTTATGGACGCCATTTTGTTTTGTCTAAATACTGTGAAGAAGCCTCCAGAACCATGACCTAAACATTAACAGTCTTCAGAAAACTTAAACTTGATGCAATAATAGTTCATCAATCATTATCTTTATTGATAATCAAATGAATTTTAAAGAAATAAAATTAATAACAAATACAGTTTCAGTTTAGAGACTGTGCTCAGGTTGTAATCTATTTATGGCCCACAATTTGAAAACCTGTGATAAATGTAAATATGGACATTACTGTACTTCGTTTATAAAACAATTATAATCTTTGTAATAAAAGACAAACTATGGATGGTGATATTTATTCACATAAATATTTGAGGTCATTTAACATGTTTAATTTATTTTAATAAATAGAATTTTATAACTGAAAACAAATATGAGCATTACATAATTAACCAGCTGATAATTCTTTTACACAAACGTGATGATGTACCTCCAATCTTTTTGTATACCCATCTATAGTAGTTGTCAAGACTTGTATCATTTCCGGATTTTGTCAACTCTTATATCAAAATATTCTGTGAATATTCCATTTTCGATTAATTGAATATATCTGCTAATAAGTTTTGGGTATCCAATTTGCAAAAATCTTCTGTACAATGGATAAAAAAATTGTTAAGTTTATAGAATTCATGGTTATTGCAGCAAACTCTGAATTTGTAAAGCATATTAGGGCTAGCATGTCAGTTTTGTTGGGATAGTAGTTCTTCCAACAGGGCTAGTAAAATCCTGCTACCAATTAGCCCTGGGCTAGTGAGCTATTACAAAATTTCTTAACCCCTGACGGTATATGGTACATGAATAAATATGGTGCGTGAAATTGATGGCAAAATGTAGGTCCAATGATGTGACTTAGTTACTAACTAATGGTATTGAAACAGTATGATACTACAAAAGGCTATTCAGATTTAGAAGTAAAAACGCTATACCAAATATACATGTTACTAGTATAAATGTAAATTAACGCAGAACCTTAACAAATATTACTGATACGTGAGATTCTTCTCTATAAATGATGAAACATTTATTTATTAATTAAAATATAAGAAATTTTATCTAAAAATAGTTTACTATCGCCTATTTTATATATTTTTTTTAAATAGTATAAAAACATACAGGAAAAAATTTACTGTCAAAATTTAGAAAGACACCTTACTATTACGAAACAAAGAACCCAATAATTAACAAAAATAAAAAGTTGGCTAAATGAGAATACCTTATTTTAAAAAGTTAGATAAATGAGAAGACACCGAAACAAAAAACGATAGATACATCAACATGATCAAGGTCGTTTTGCTTGAGTGATTTACCTGTAAAACGCGCGGGTCTCATTCATGTTAAACGAACGAATTAATGCCTGTTTGAAACTGTTTAACGGGGGCGTGGCCTATTAGTTTGACGCATCTAACCACCAACTTGATTTCAATTGATTGACCGCAGAGAAATCTATTTGACTGGCGTTAAAATGAATTGAAATGAATTTAATATAATTTTTAATTTTTGTCAATCTTTATCAAATGACGATCAATCTCATTTGAATAGCGTTAACACGTTTTTGTCCGTTCAAGCTAAATTCGGGTTACCAGCATTTTTTTTTATCTCCAGCAATGTAAGGGCCAGCAGACCGCTTGAAATTCTTTGAAGTTAGAGTCCTGTTACTGATGGGAATTCGCCAATAAATTCAGACTTCTCGGATACTTCATAGTCCTTCCATTTCTTTTGTTTTCGTTGACAAACGTGACGGTGGACTTTAATAATTTGTTCTCAACGTAATGAACATTCATGGTTTCATTCAAGGTCAATGTAGTAGGTGCTTTATTCAAACTCTAAACTTAGTGCTGTTTTCTTCAGACCAACAAAAAAAATTTACATTTCTGGAATCTTATAATAAACAGGAATGTTGTATTTCTATCATGACATTGGACATTTACCTTCTACGGCAAAGGTGATATTTTTGATTTTTTAAAATTCATATGTGATGCTCGTAAACTTCCGTTGGGGGACATCCCAATGATATCACGACTTCTATTTTGTCACAATTCTAATACCTTTTCGTATTAACTTAGATTTGACAAATATGATGACTAAACTTTTGAATGAAGTGTAGCTTGCGCATTTATTTCATTTTCTGTTCCATTTCTCATTGCTTTTTCTAAATATCATTTGGTTCTGGTTGTCTTTGCGCACCTATTGCTTCCTGAAAAAAAAACTTTCTGTTTTTTAATCCGTCAAGGCAAAAACATAGTGTGCTTTGCTTTCTGTCACTTTGAATGAGCCTCTGATCTCTTTTCATATCTTGGTTCTTTGCTTTATTGTGTGTGTATCGGGTCTCTTTATCTGCACTTATTTTGTCTTTCGACGAATTATGATCTTTGAAAGTGATGGTGATGAGGACAAATCATTTTTTATTGTATATGCTTTAGATTAAACTGCGTAATAGCATTTAGGATACAACTGTGTGCTGTTTATAAAAGTATATTTATAATCATAAAAAAAAATGAATTCCGGGAAAAATTAATAATAACAACGGTCATATGCATTTTCTTATGTAGTAAATGGGGGATCAAACCTGATCTAATAGCTAACTAAACGTCTTACTTGTATGACAGTCAGTCATATACAATTCCATTTAAATTCACAAGTGTGTGAACCAACAAACAGACATAACAGGTTAAAATGTCAAAAATAGGGGTACAACAGTCGAAATTGTGTTATTATCTTTATCAATATAAAAATACCCCAATATGTAAACAAAAATTTACCATAGAACAATAACACTATATCTTTATTACCAAAGTCTATATAAACTATAGGCATACATTTTGGTTATATCAACATCAATAATACATATAATACATACATCAACACAGACTATGTGACAGAATAGCAGAAGGTGTTCTAGTAATAAACAAACATTATTTTAACATTTCAGTTCTAAGCATAACAGATCTAAATATAAATTTACCTAAATTACACAGCTCTTTTACACTGTAAGTACTCATCAGTTAAAAAAAATTGTACATCGACGGTTTTTTCCAATAAAATAGCTTAATGTAAATTGTTCTTAAACCTCGAAAACGTGGACATTTGAGGATGAAATGAAACTTATCCTCGATATTATTTTTACAAAAAGTACATGTTCTAATATTTATTATACCAAAAAATCTTCCATTTTCTATAGCTAAGTTGTAGCTACTTAATCTCATTTTTGTTATACATTAACATTTGGAATTGGTTTGCAAAAATAAAATTGCAGACAAAAATTATCTAACATATATTTATAATTAGAACATTTTGGAGAAATATGCAACTGAGCATCAAGTTCTTGTTTTAAATAATCATACAGACGTTGGTTTATGACAGCAAAATATACATCAAGCAAGTCACAAATAAGGTTTTTTGGTTATACCATACATCACCTAAACCTATAAGTTAACAAACTGTTCATTCTTTATTAAATACAACCAGTTACACTTATTATTTAGACATCTCTCTATTTCACAATATAAGTAATTATAACAATTTTTCAATATAGAGTTTGAAGTATTTAGCAATTTAAACCAATATTTGAAAATCTTACATTTTCTTGCGAAAATAAGAGGCAATCTACCTAGTTCTTGATATATCATAACATTGTTAGTAGACAATTTAACACCAAGTACACTATTACAAGATGTATAAGTACAGAGCCACTTCATTTGTAACAAAGATCACGAAAAGACATACAGAGAATATAAAGCATATAAGAAAAAAATTTACACAAATAGCACAATAAAACAATGACGGGATGTATAAGTGCAGAGCCACGTCAAATAGATACCACAAAAAACAGACTAAACATTATATTAAAAGTAATATTCATAAGGACAAATATCATAATACTTTAACACGTTATTAAGATGATAAACAACATCAGTACCCAGACATAATCTATACTTCAAGACCCTCGTGTATTATTCGTAAAGCTGATATGGAATATTTATCAACAAAGTCTTGGTACCTTCTGGTGAACATTTTTAAAAAAAGAACGAGACATTCTTTGACATACCCCTGGTTCATCAACTTTCTGCTTAGACACTTGTAATGTTTGATAAAGCACGAGACTTTGTTTCACATACCCCTTGTTCATCAACTTTCTGCTTAGACACTGGTTACGTTTTACAAAGTGCATCTGAAATTACAGTCTTTGCCCTGTATATACCAGTATTGTTTTATCAATAACGTAGGAGTAGTGTTTGCCAGATTCTTTCTGATTTTTCAGTATAAACATTCTTTGAAAGGATATCGCATTAATATTGTTGTGGGAGAGCTCCAAAACCTCAAAATGTCACAAAACAATAAAAAGCAAATATTTGTAGAGCCTATATTATTTGCTATTAAATTTCAAAACATCAAAAGATACCAAAGGAATCCAAACCTTGCTATTTCTTCCGTTACTATGGAAAATAACTTCATTAAAAAAGCACTTCCGGTTAATGGCGGCGCACATCGAAAAATCTGAGTAGCCGAAAAAACCTGATTTCTGATGTAATGAAAATCTCCAATATTAACTTACTATAGCTAAACACACATAAAACAGTTTTAAATATTATATTTCGCTTACACAAAAGCCCACTTGAACTATTAAACATAAAATGGCACAAAGTGAAAATTTCCAAACGTAAATATGAAATGGTCAGACTATGACAAATCATCCAAAATACTCAATTTACATGACGAAGAACGACCATTCGAAGAAAAGACCCCCTCCCAGTCTCTCAACAAATCTACAGTGCAAGTATTCCACAACAATACCAAACTCATCACAATAACTATCTACTATTCAACCAAACGATGCCTTGTACAAGGGAACTCGTGTCAAAAATGGGTAGAAAAAGAATTTTTTGATTTGAAAGAATACATAAACAACTGTATAAAGGAGGATAATTCCAAGATAAATATTGACAATGACATTCGACAACTTCAAAACTCAAACATTCCTATCTAGAAGGTGAATATATTAAAAATGAGGAAACAACCCCTAAACAAATAGATGGGAACTCTGATAAATCCCTCCGACCTCAAAATGACAAAAACAATAATAAAAACATAAAACAAAAAAATAGCTTGACCAATATAATGAATACAGAAAGTGAAAATCAACATGATTTATATGCCTTCCATTCACTGGAAAACAAATTGATAGACTGCCATTTACAATACAGTGAAAAAATAGACCATCTGGCAACGCTGATCATCATAATGGAAGGAAAGCTAATATTACAGGCTAAGGAGCAGGAAGAACTTAGAAACAAAAATATGGAACTAAGCAAAATCAATAAAAGGCTTGCAACGGTGAAGAACATGTAAACAAAAATTCTATTCATATAGCCAGAGCAACTAGCGCCATAGAGAAAAGTGTCATTGATATTAGAAATCCTGCATATCATAAGGAACAATCTGAAAAATTATGTAAAATTCAAGATTCTCTTACAAAAGTGGAAAAACTTTGTGCAACTGTAATAACAAATACAGTTGAAGATCAACAAAAAGAGAAAAAAACAAACATATGACAAACTTAGTACAAATCAATGTCATGAACAAATTACAACTGAAAGTAAACCGAGACGAGATAATGTTCAAGTAACAGAAACCCGTGACCAAGATTTGAGTAAGAATAATCCAGAAGAGGGCCACCCAATTAACTTATGGATTGTAGGCTCATCAGTGGTGAAAGATCTGCGAAAAAAATAGAATATACAGATACAAGAAAACTAATATTACTACTCTACACGATAAAACCATTCGAGGTGCAAGTGAATTTAACAGGAAAGCTTAAAGCAGACAACATTGCTTTTCAAGTCGGATCAAACAACAACACACACATGTGCTGAAAAATGTACACACATGTAACATCTGACATACTCATGAATTGTATTACATTCTAAGTTCTGAAACAAATAGAGTTGTCTTTCTTTGTATAGCTAAAACATGAATACTATAATGTGAATATTTTGTTTTCTGGGTTTTTTATGTGTTTTTTTTTTTATATTGTTGTTGTATTTTTCCTTCTATAGCCGTATAGTATGTTAACATGATACAATTATTACATTTTGTACTAGATTTCAAAATATCATAATATTTATTTAAATATGTTTTAACTTGAAATGAAAAAGAAATTGGACTTTTAGGAGACTTTAATTCTAGAACTGGAGATAAATTAGACTATAATAAAGATGACAGCCTGTTTTAATAGATATAGCTGTGACAAAGTTGTCAACGGACAAGGTACAAATTTACTAGATTTATCTACATCGTCAAGCCTACGTATATTAAATGGTAGACATATTGGTGACATAATGGGAAATTTTACTTGTATGACAAGCAATGGTTCAAGTGTTGTAGACTATGCTATTGTAAGTGAGAGTCTCAGTTGAATATGTTGTAGACTATGCTATTGTAAGTGAGAGCCTCAGTTGAATATTTTAGAACACATGAGTTTAATTATCTATTAGATCATGTAAAAATTGAGATTTTCTTGAAATGTATGCAAAAGAGAGTATAATTTGGATATCTTTGAAAATTCAAATTGGTCTAGCTATAAATTGTTTAAGTGGGACGATTAAAATTGCTTGACCATTTATCAGATGAAACTGTTTTGAACAATATTATAAACTTTGAAATGCAAAACTTCAGTAATTATCAAAGAGGTGTTGATGATGAAACAAATAAACTAACAACTAGTTTATGTAATTTAGCTGAAAATTCATGTGTAATTAAAAGAAAAAACTTTAAGAAAAGTAAACCAAAAAATAAACAACCGTGGTCGGATAATGCAATAACAGATTTAAAACATCAAATAAATGCCATCGGCAGAAATATTATAGCATATCCATTTGATAAAACATATAAAATTAAAAATTTTAACCTTCTAAAAACTTTTACAAAGATGATTAAACAAAAAAAGCTAACTATAAAACAGATATTTTTTAAAAACTTGAAAACTGCTATAAAAATAATTCAGAGGAATTTTTGAAAATACTTAAAGAAATGAAAAAGACCACAAAACAAGCAGATAACTCTGAAGAAATATTTAAAAACTTAAAAAAGCTAGAAAAACATTTTCAAAACCAAGGAAACTGCTCTTCTGTCAACAAAAAATTTAAAAAAAAAACGTAGAAACAGAATTTAAAAACATTGAAGCTAAAATGTTATATATAAACACCACTGACAAACCTTTTACATTGTCAGAGGTTAAAATTGCTATAAATAAACTAAACACAGGTAAATCTTCAGAACCTGATAAAATTTTAAATGAAATTATTAAATTCAGTAGCCCTGTTACACTTAAATCTTTTACAAAACTCTTCAATGCTATACTAAAATCTGGATGCTATCCCAAATTGTGGGAAAAATCATATATTATTCCAATTCATAAATCAGGAGACAAATATGATTTAAATAACTATAGAGGTATTGCTTTAATAAGCTGTTTGTCAAAAGTATTTAGTGCATTGTTAAATAATAGACTAAATAAACTTATGGAATCCAAATATAACCACTCACAGTTTTAATTTAGAGAGAATCATAGAACTTCTGATAGCTTATTCATTCTTAAATCTATTATAAATAAATACCTTCATAAAAATATAAAGAAAATATATATTTGCTTCATAGACTTTAAAAAAGCCTTTGACTCTCTTTGGCGGCTAGGACTAATGTATAAATTGTGTAAACTAGGAGTTGGTAAACACATCTTTAACATCATTAAAGCACAATTCAATCATACTCTTGGTTCTTTCAAACATAACAATTCAGAGTCTAGACACTTTATTATAGATAAAGACAAGGAGATTCTTAAATCTCCACTTTACTTAATATTTTTATTAATGACTTAGATCAGATATTTGAAAAGCAAAACTGTACCCCTGTAAAACTCATAAATTTAGGCATAGAAAGTCTCCTATTTGCAGATGATTTAATCATATTATCAGAGAGCGAAAACGATCAGCAAAATAGCTTAAATAATCTCTCTGAGTATTGTGATAAATGGCAATTAACAGTTAATACAAACAAATCTAAAACCATGATACTACAAAATAACCCAAGTAAAATAAATAAACCCTTTTTGAAACTTAAAGGAAAATACCTTGAAAAAGTATATGAATATAAATACCTTGGATGTGTTATAACATCTAATGGCAGTCTAACTAGTTGTAGTTCAGATCTTGCAAAAAAGGCAAGAAAAGTTCTCTTTGCTATAAACTCTTACTCATCAGGCTTTGAACAACTTCCTGTGAGAGTGTCTAGCAACCTTTTGAAACTTTGGTCAAACCTATTTTAACATATAATAGTGAAATATGTTATATGGACATTTATATTCAATTTTATAGAGCTAAACTCCGGGCCAACAAAAATAACTCAACACCAGATGCTATTCATTTTATTGATAAAACTTTTAGAAAAAAAACCAGCTACATTTTATTAAACAAGTACTGGGAACAAAAAGAAGCTAAACAAATCTAGCTGTTAAAAATGAACTAGGACTTCTGCCATTAGAAACTTTCATAAAAACCCAAACTATGATGTACCTATCTAGATTAAAAAAAGAAAATCTAAACCCACTTCTTTATAAAGCCTTTAATTTAACTAAAAGTTTAGATACTAAGGGAACATACTCTTGGTATACTTTTGCAAAAAATGTGTCACAAGATATAAATATTGACATCAAATTTATTGAGGAAACTAAAACTTTAACATTTTTTAAAACAGTCTAAAATGTTAAAACCCCAATTAAAAAAGAGTTATATGAACTATTTTCAAACTCTTATTGATGATAAAATAAATAACTTAAACGAAAATAATAAAATATATCTATATAAATTTCTTCAATCTAATATTAATAACCAAATGAAATACTACCTATCGCACAAGAAAAATGTTAACCAAATTTAGAATAAGCGATCATTGTCTCTTAATAGAAACTGGACGATAGTTTAAACATATTTATTTATAGTGGATTGGGAAACAAGTTTTGCAACTTATATTAATCCTTTTCCACTTTGCGGGTGCGAGTGCTGCCTTGTAGCGGCATTAGCCTACTCTTTTTCGAAATCTACAAGGGTGTATTTAACGTGCAAGAGATATGGCTCTCTCTTAACACGGGTCAGCCATTTATCGTCCCCTTCCGACGGACTATCATCGTTTCCTCAAGACCATACTCGCAGATGGTGTCAAGGGAGAGCCGAAAATTGAGTTCCTGAAATTTTCATCCCAAACGGGAATCGAATCAGGAACCTTTGTGTCAGTAGTCCGATGCACTAACCACTACACCACGGCTCTCTGGACGATATACCAAAATACCACGAAATGAAAGAAAATGTAAAATATGTAATATCTTAGACGATGAATTTCATTTTTTCTTTAACTGTAAAACAAATAAAAATAAATAGAGAAATCTTTCTAAAATATTATATACAAAAATATGTAAATTTTATTACACTTAATTTTACTGATAAACTCGTGATTATACTAAATTCATCAACACCAAATGATGTTAAAGCAGTTGTTTCTTTTATTAAAGAGTCATTAGAACTGAGGAAAGAAGAACAATAACTGTTTTTATCATATCTCATATAATATTGTCGAGTTTTCATTATGTTTGATCATGGTTGTTTTTTTGTCAATGTATTTGCCATAACCAAAATTGGTTTTTGTCTGTTTTGCAAATAAATAACTTCATTAAATTACTCTCACAATATTCGTTTATTGTTATTGCAGTGTTATCTACATCTTAAACCTGTATCAATGACTCGTCTTCTTTGGTTTGATTGTTTCGGCGTTTTGTTGACCATTATCTGGTCTTATTACCGTAGTTACAATTTGTTTTTTCCATTTCCTGAAAATATTTATTAAGGATCATCGCTTTATAAATATAACTGTGCTTAAAATTAGAAATAAAAATTGCTTCTGATGATCTTCGCTGTATAAATAAAACTGTGCATAAAAAAATAGAAATGAAAATTATTAATACAAGATAAAATAATCTTAAATTTGTATTAGAAAAAACATATTAAGGACAAGGGAAAAACAGGAGAATGTATTGGAAGTCATCACACAGGGCCCTGTTGCATGTATAAAAACAAGTAATTGGTGATGTTATCTTAAAGGAAGTAATCAGTGGTTTTCTTTTGCAAATAAAATTATCGTAGATACCAAGATTGAAATTTTGTATTTGCGGCAGACATGCGTTTTGTCTACAAAAGACTCATTGATCAGTGACTCTCGAATAAGAAAAAATGAATAGACCAAATAAACTGTTGACTATTACTCCAATACATAAAAGAAGGCAAACATATAAATTTTACTGATGCACTGTAAATCCTATTTTGTATAAACAAAAATATGTTCGAATGGAGGTAAACTATACTATCCGACAAAGTATGATAGTTTTCTGTCCTGTTGTATAAACATGGATCATCATGGGAATACGATATTCCAAACAAAAAATCCAAAATCTGTCATAAAATGGTTGAATCAAAATAACGGTAGATGGTGTGCAACTAAACATAATAACAAAATAGTTATCAAAGGTACAAGGATTATAATTTACTACGCCAGACGCGCGTTTCGTCTACATAAGACTCATCAGTGACGCTCATATCAAAATATTTATAAAGCCAAACAAGTACAAAGTTGAAGAGCATTAAGGATCCAAAATTCCAAAAAGTTATGCCAAATACGGCTAAGAAAATCCTAAGTTTTTTTTGAAAATTCAAAATTTTGTAAACAGGAAATTTATAAAAATGACCACATTATTGATATTCATGCCAACACCGAAGTGTTGACTACTGGGCTGGTGATACCCTCGGGGACGAAACGTCCACCAGCAATGGCATAAAACAATTATTGCCTAAGTATGAGTGTTTTCTTTACATTCTAATATGAGTTGTGTCAGTCACAAGGGGACGACGGGACGACCAGCAGACTGATTACTTAAGGTATTCTGCTCTATTTTTCAATACTTTCAGTGTATTGCTCAGTTTCTTGCTAAAATTTCATTCAATGTAAAGACATATTGTAAAAAAAAATCCAGGCGTTATACAAAATGCATGAAAAAATCCATAGTAAACGTACTAGCATGCATCTCATGCAAGATGTCTGAATTTAAACAGGCATTTTAGAAAGTGTCTGAATTTATCAAAATGCCTGTAAACAAAATAAATGTGTTTTTTTTTCAATTTATGTGACATCGCCGCTTCACATACTTTGTTATTACTTAAACCTATTTTGTAAAGTGTATTGTTAATTTATTACTTAAATCTATTTTGTAAAGTGTAATGTTAATTTAGTATCTAAAACGACGTATAACTAACATACGTCCTTAGTATCTATAAACTTACCAAGTTGATGGGGAAAAATGTATGTTTTTATTATTTAGTATTATTGAGTAATCAAAGGCGTCGGATTAGAATGTAATGCTTTTCTTTGTAATAGTGATATTTTCATTAATGGATTTTCCTTTTTAAAAGCCCGAGTCAATTAACAAAGGGTTTTTTTTTTTTACCTAAGTAATTATGAGAACTCTATGTTTATTCTGAAACTGCGAATATCTTTTATATTTTATCTATTACAGTCTCAAGTTTATTTAATGGTTTAACTCCATAATGATATCCCTGTTATAACGGATTAACCATTGTTTTACAATTAACATGTATACTTTTTTTTTTAAATGTTTGACTTTCTATTTATTATTTTTAAGCCTTGGATTAATTTCTATTTCAATGTATCGTAAGTGTTAGGAGAGACCGAGCACGATCAAAAAAATTACTGATGATGGATAATATTATATTCAGTAAATTAAGTCCGGCAGCAAGATACCTATATATTATAATATAATGCTTGACTGACGACATCATGGCTCTGGGCCAGGTTGGGGCACGTGTCCCCTAGCCACGTATCCCTACTTGTTTGTTAAAGGTTCAAGATCTTATTCATAACCTCAGTCACATACAGGTGTACAAGAGGACAAACGCATTTAACCATTGTGTGGTTTATCAAGATTTATAGGAACGGGCGGTTAAATACATACAAAGTTACAGAAAAAGTATTTATCCAGCAGGTTCTTTTTTTATATGTGTAAATGTTTAGACTCCTTTTCAATCCACTTATTGTCATGAAATCATTTCTATCCTGATTCTTGATCGTATTTGGTGTAAATAAGCACAAAACCATTCTAAAAATTTGTAGTAATCACCAATATTTGAGAAACGTACTGAAAGATAATTTCTCAATTTTCAACAGTTTTCCAAAAAAAAAAATACCTTTAGATTAAGTATCAAATAAAAACACAAAAAATACTGAACTCCGAGGAAAATTCAAAAAGGAAAGTCCCAAATCAAATGGCAAATTCAAAAGTTCAAACACATCAAACGAATGGACAACAACTGTCATATTCCTGACTTCGTACAGACATTTTCTTATGTAGAAAATGGTGGATTGAACCTGGTTTTAAAGCTAGCTAAACCTCTCACTTCTATGACAGTCGCATCAAATTACATTATATTGACAACGATGTGTGAACAAAACAACAAAAACAATAGGTAAAAATGTCACAAATAGGGGTAAATAGACTAATTCGGTAGGTCACATTGTGAAAACGGAACGGGATTGTAGTTACGACATAAGGAACATATCAGATATTATCTGTGAAACGGATATTCCATAACGGTCAACCAACTCGTGATGGCGTCCGTAAAATTTACAAAGTGATGATTTCAAATTCACCATTTGGAACTCTTGGTATATTAGAAATATCTTTTGAACTTTATCTGGCGATTGCAATATTTTGAATATTAATAGATTCGATCATAGATACCAGGATTACATTGTTTGTATGTCAGATGGTCGTTTCGTCTACAAAAGACTCCTAAATGAACCTCGAATCAAAACTTGAAAAAAAGCCAATTAAAGTTCGAAATTGCAGAGTATCCATGACCCAAAATTCCAAAAAGTTTTGCCAAATACAGCTTAAATATCTTTTCCTGAGGTAAAAACCCATAGTATTTGAAAAATTCAAAGTTTTAAAAATGATAAAAACAAAACTATGACAATATCAATGATAAGTCAAATGCTAGGCTGGTGATGTAATAACATACATAATTCATGAGGCCGTGCAGAACAATTAGTTTTTATACTTGTTTTTATAGAAATTCATTACACAAATAGTTATTTCCATCTCGTATGGATTTGTTATTAATATCTGTTCCTTACACATGGTTGCTATTTTTTTAATATAATTATATTTTGAAATACGGTTGACGTAAGAGCATTAATAATTATCAGAATAAAACAATTTTGTCAATTTAAAAAAAAAAAACAAAAGTATAGTTGTGGGTTATCTGGCAAATAAATCTTTACAAGGAGTCATACTTTTGAGGGGATTTTTTTTTTAATTTAAAACACCCGATTTAAGAAAAGACATTCCTCCTTTGCATTGGATCTTTTACTCAATCAGACAATTTTAAGTTTTGGGTTTTGTTTCGTCTTTTCTCCAACATATTAGAAACCAAAAGACATATTTCAATCGTTTCTGTACCTTAAAAGTATTCGCTTGTAATTGAAAAATATAACTCAGTTCAAATGACAGGTATACAAATAATTCTATAATACTCTCAGTCACATAATTACTATGTTGTCCTTCAATTGAACCTGTAGCCGGTTTTTCTTTTATATTATTTTTTTTTCTTTGCAAACTATCTCACTTCCTTTCAAACAAAATGTAAAACAGGATCAGAGAATAATTAATTGGATTTTTATGAAGTAAATTATGATATAAATAAAGTTAATTATAATATAATAAAGTAATTTGCCATCTCAAATTTCACCGAATCAAACCTCCCTTTTTATTCTGGATGCCGTGGAAAAGAACATGTCAGTTATATTCAGTAAACTGTCTAATATAATAACAAATAGTGCTAAAAAGAAGATTTTGGAAACAATATGCAGTACAATTAATGATGATTAGGTATAGAGGGGGAACTGACACAGGATCTGTACCATCTGGTGATTAGATATAGAACGGGGAACTTGACACAGGATCTGTACCATCTGGTGATTAGGTATAGAAGGGGGAACTGACACAGGATCTGTACCATCTGGTAATTAGGTATAGAACGGGGAACTTGACACAGGATCTGTACCATCTGGTGATTAGATATAGAACGGGGAACTTGACACAGGATCTGTACCATCTGGTGATTAGGTATAGAAGGGGGAACTGACACAGGATCTGTACCATCTGGTAATTAGGTATAGAAGGAGGAACTGACACAGGATCTGTACCATCTGGTGATTAGGTATAGGAGGGGGAACTGACACAGGATCTGTAGCATCTGGTGATTAGGTATAGAAGGGGAAACTGACACAGGATCTGTACCATCTGGTGATTAGGTATAGAAGGGGAAACTGACACATAATCTGTACCATCTGGTGATTAGGTATAGAACGGGGAACTTGACACAGGATCTGTACCATCTGGTGATGGAAGTGAATCCGATGTCTTAGATTTCACTTTCCCTACCTTTCCAAATTCTCGAAGGAGTTCGGATTCGTCTATGGAAAACGGTAAGTTTCTTTATAAAAATTGTAAGATGAGGTATGATGTGGCAGTTCCAAGGGACGAGAGTTCTGAGGATGGGAACTCCCATTTTTGGACACCTAATGCTTTTGTATATTTTATATAGTTCAAACCTCCCTTTTTATACGATAGCATGTACGTGTTGCAACCCCTTTTTAAAATGGCTGGATACACCTTAGGAAGGCCAATGAGACAACTCACCATGCAATAAAAAATGTCATAAATATACGCAATTATATGTTACGGGACGACAACGACTGTTAATGCGGAGCTAAGGGAGCTATTATTTATTTTTAGAGGAGGGGGATAGCGATGAGGTGATGATGAAAAATTGTTTCCTGTCATTTTTTTTAATGTTATCTGTGTCTAACCTTTTTTAAATGCAATCTGCGTCCTGCCTCTTTAAATTTTTCACTCTATTCGGTTCAACCTTTTTTCCAATTTCTCCTTACTATTTTTTACAAAAATTGTGATCCTACCTTTTTTAGCACAGTTGCTCAAGCTGCATTATTTTACGCAAAACTCCTGTCTTACAAGTGGCGGATCCAAGTGGTCCGGTGTTAGGAACCCCCCTTTTTGACGATCAAGGCATTTGAATGGGGACATATTGTTGAAAACCCCATTTTAACCTGGGTTTCGAACCCTCCTTTTGAAAATGGCTAGATCCGCCCTGACTACTTTTTTTTCAAATTTCATTCTAGCCCCCCCCCCCCCCACCCCTTTCTTCCCCATCCACAAATGAACATTAATTTAGCACGAATGGTAGTCAAAGTGTTAGATCAACAAACACTGAGCACACCTAATGATGACTCGGTTTGAACTTAAAACTAGCATAATGTTATATTACACCTTTTTGTTAGTCTTTATTTTTTTAAATTATTAATGTGTCTATAGTGTTTGGTTTTTTTTAAAGCTGTCAACCTGATCATTGAACGATTAATAAACTTGATGCACAAAGAGATAAGCAGTTAATAAATCTGTGGTAGTCGAAATGGTACAAATTGCAACATTTAAAAGTAATTAGATGATACAATTTCTTCAATGTCAAAATCTTCCATTTATCAGCCTGTTTCTAACATTTGCACCGTCATTCAAATTGCCCATATACTGTTGTCTGTCACTGCATTTTAATGGTCTGTAAAGCAATGTGCCATAATTGTATCTATACAACGGAAACGTGATTTTATAACTCCAAAACTCCTTTCGTCAACGCTCCTCGTCTTCATATGGGAATCATTGTATTGTTTTTGATTTCTCGCTGTTGGGTTTAGCACAGGAGTGAGAAGCCATGGTCGTAGATGATACCCACTATCTCTTATCAGCCATCCATGATCGATTGATCCGTCCTCAAACATTTCACTTAGCCTAGAATAAGCCCAAATGAAGGCGTCATGAGTTGCACCTGGCCATTTAGCTACATTGTTCAGAAATTTCAAGTTTGAATCACAAACTCCTTGAACATTAATAGAGTGGTATTTTTTTTTCTTTTTCACATATAAATGTTCATCTTCTACTGGCGATTTTATCCTAATGTGAGTCCCGTCTATTGCTCCGACGATTTTTGGGAAGTCATCAATGCTATAAAAGCCTTCCATGATGTCATGCAGCTGTGCTCGATTAGTTGGCATCTTTATATAATTATAGCATACATTTTTCAGACACATTGTCACATCACGGGTAATTCTTGAAACATTCGAGATTGAAATGTTTTGACGTCGGTATAGACCAGCTGAAAACTCCCAGTTGCAAAAGATCCCAAAGCAACCATGAATTGTAAAGAGACGGGGAAAGCGCGAGATCTCCTCGTTGGTCTTTGAAGATCAAATTCAAACATTCTGCACATATTTATTATCATAAGACGTGATAGTTTGTATTTTCTTACTATTTCTGTGTCATCTAGGTAATCCTAAGGATGGTCAGGGTCTCGGAAAATTCTATTTCTGCGTATGTTTTGATGTTGTCGTCTTAGGTACATGAAAACTACAGCCGCCATATTTGTTTACAACTCATTTTAGGACATCGATCGTAGCGATGTCTTAACTTAGGACCATCATAAGACACATATCGTGTAGTCCTAACTTTATGACAAACTTTCAAGAGATGTCATAAGTTATGACCACTTTGTAAAACCCACTAACGACTAAGATATGTCGTGGGACCATTCTTAGACCTGTCTTAGTCCTAAGACCGCTTCATGAAACTGGCCCCTGGTGCTTTTATAAGCATATAATAACAAGCTAAAATTACAAATATTTAAATTATGCCTCTGTCTTTTTTACAGTAAAATCTATAACTTTACTTAGTTTGTAATAGTTGTTTTCGAACAACATTTAAATTATTAATTAAATTGCTGTCCTGATTAAAAATGTTATTATCTTCATTGGATATTAGCCAAATAAATTTTGATTGAAGATCTAAATTGTGAATTTTTTTGTAACTTTTAACTTTTTTGGAAATAATAGAAATAAACTCATCATAGATACCAGGACTAAATTTTTTTTATATACGCCAGACGCGCGTTTCGTCTACAAAAGACTCATCAGTGACGCTCGAATCCAAAAAAAGTAAAAAAGGCCAAATAAAGTACGAAGTTGAAGAGCATTGAAGACCAAAATTCCTAAAAGTTTTGCCAAATCCAGCTAAGGTAATCTATGTCTAAGGTAGAAAAGCCTTAGTATTTCAAAAATTCAAAATTTTGTAAACAGTTAATTTATAAATATGACCATATCAATGATAATTCATGTCAGCATAAAAAGTGCTGACTACTGGGCTGGTGATACCCTCGGGGAAATAAATCTCCACCAGCAGTGGAATCGACCCTGTGGTTGTAAATAAACTCATCATAGATACCAGGACTAATTTTTTTTATATACGCCAGACGCGCGTCTCGTCTATAAAAATCAGTGACGCTCGAATCCAAAAAAAGTAAAAAAGGCCAAATAAAGTACGAAGTTGAAGAGCATTGAAGACCAAAATTCCTAAAAACTTTTTTGAAACTATCTCAGACTTTAAAGATGAATATTCTAATGCAATTCTTTTGTAACAATAATTTTAATTGGACGTTCACAAATATTTTAAAGCGGTAAATTCCACGTTCTATCAGTCCGTAACTAAGAGAGCCACCATTTTGATTCCGCTTTTTCTCGGTATGTAATTTCTTACAAATTAAATTAAAAAAAATCACATTTTGAGCCTCAAATTCTTCTTTTTGTCTAGTGTTTATGTTTGACATCATGAGTATACACATGACGTCACATTGTTTAGTTGCTTCATACAATGCAACAGTTTCGCGGACTTTTTCATTTATGTCATTTTACGCCCAAATTTTTTTTAAATGGTAATTTTTTTGATATGCTGCATTGGCGCTCAGCGTCGATAGGTAAACTCAATTTGCGACAGTAAAATCTACATTTTACGAAGGCCAAGCTTAAAATACAATTCAGTTATCTGCTAATTTTAGTAAAAAATGGAGTTCATCTTTCACTTCTTTTTTACAATGATTACAAATTCTATCCATTGCCTGAAGTCCCTGTATCTACCTCTTTCTATTTCTAGATCATGGTTACTAATTCTGAATGTTGTCATCTGAATTCTCAGATTTATATTTCTCTTAAAAAGTCTGTATGTTCTAAGTTTATTTCCAAATGACATATTTTTTCGGTCTTCGTTTAAAGATGAATACCACAATTTATTATACTTTAATTTTAATTTTTTTTTTAAATAAATCTTTCCAAGTTTGATTTCATATTTAAAATCTGTGATAAATTTATGTTTAAATATTTTGCTAATAAACTCATAGAATTATACCAACTTTTCTTACTAAGAATTTTGATATAAGGAGAGCTTATATCAGAAAATAAAGAAAAATAGTGTCAATTACACTTACGTCCGATACGTTACTTACGTACAACCATGATTACACACATTTCCGCGGGAATTGTTTAACTCTTTATAAACACTTTTTTGCGTAAAATTTGGATTCAAACCTTAAGTTCTTTGCCATTTGACTATCAACAGATTTCACCAAGGGCTTAAACATGTTAAATGAAACCTGTGAGTTTCCGCTACACGTTAAAATGGCAGTTGTGTATTTTGGGGTTGATCTTTGCGGCGTTTTACGTTTCCGCAAATTGGCATTACTTTTCCGAAAAAAAAAGATGACGTTTCCGGAAAAAAAAGTTTACGTTTCCGCAAATAAATATCTTACTTTTCCGGAAAAAAGTAACTATTCCGGAAAAAATAAATTATTGCTTTTCCGCAAATAATTGAGGAATACCTGTTGATCGAAAGCAAAGCCATAATATAAAATAAATATTAAGTAAGTCAAAGGTCACCATAACATGCAAGTAAACTTCATCATTTAAATCTATGAAAACGTATGTTCAAAAGTCAGCACTAATCAGAAATATCTTGATATGAGTTCATAAGTCAGTTCTGGCAGAATATTTGTAGCCAACACGCCGCACAAAGTCCACAGTAGTACATTCACCGTTTACAAGTTTTGTATTTTGTTCAAGAACTTAAGGAAGTCCATCTTCTCCTTTTCACATTTCCAAACGGGTGCTTTTACAGTTAGAGTTCTCATCTTTATGTAAGATGTTGTTTGCAGTTTCAATAACACATCGATAAAAACAAACAAAAAATGTTAGGATGGCTAGGGTAAAACTGCTCGTTCACGTGGGCATGAAAAGACTCGGCACTATTCGTGTTTTCGTAACAGCAGTATGCATTACACATTCAAAGTCATTATGAACTACCTCGGGAAGTTATTCTTCGGGTAGTGCACACATCAATAAGCCGATCCAACAGTTTCGTGTAACATTCCTCGGATTTAAATGGAAGTAACGCAAATACAAGACGAATGTAGTTGGTCCGAGTACACAGTTATTTCGTAGTGCATTTCTTTTAGACAATAAATGAAAATTAAAAAAATCCCACCTGCGCTTTCTCAATAATATTTTTACAGTGTGTTGTACTACTTTTGGGACAAATTATATCAAAATTATAGAAAACTTCATCAGCTCTAACTCAAAATATGGACAATTTTGTGTTAAGGGGGTCTTGAAATCTTTTGACAGCTTCCGAAGTGCTAATTTTTTACCTTTTTCAGCTGGACCTTATCACTACTTTACATTAATATTTATGACCCAATTTTTTTTACAGTGTCATTTCACCCCCAACTTGCTTTATGAGGCATAAAACATGGAGAAATAAATTTGGAAGGGGTATAACAAAAATTGGCAAGTAACACACTGTCCACACTAAGGACTATTCGCGGACAACGAAAATCAAAGGACGATAACTGTGTACTCGGACCAGTTACCATTTTTACATCCATGTATCGAATAAACTGAGTTGGTAGAAGAATTTCGGACGGGATTTAAATGTGCCATCTATGAAAATATCAGTCATTTCATTACATAGACATACCAAGTTGGTGAAACATGAAAGTATAACGATTCCCGAATCAACATCATTGACTAATTCAAAGTTTAAAATAAGTTTCAATTTTGTTAGTGTTCAAATCTATTTGTCTTAATGTCTCGTGAATTTCTAATCTACATTTAGGTAATTTTGGAAACTGCTTTCGCCTGTCTCTGTATAAGGACATAGCAACATTTTTCAAGTCAATATATATTCAATTATTTATAATTTACCAGGTAAATTTCCGGAAAAGTAATAAATGCAAATTGCGGAAACGTATACTTTAAATTTGCGGAAACGTAGCATTGGGACTTTGAAAAATTAGCGGAAATGCAATACGCCCGATCTTTGTGGTTGAATAAAGCAATTAAGCTATCAACGTTTTAAAAAAAATCAGCTAAAATTTAGTAAAAAAAACTTTAGAATTGTGTTAATCTCGAATTATGAAAATATTGTGTTTGGTTGCTATAAACCGCAAAAATCGGTCCGTTATGGATCTTTTTCTTTCAGGTTTGTGTCTAGCTTTATAAAATGAAGGTTCATTGAGTTATTTTTTTTTTTATTTATTTCTACGAAAAACGAATACAAACAGTGAACATTGTCAACATGTCAGTAATTTTCAGCAACTATTACTTAGAATTTCTGCCCATACCAGTAAAAACGTGCATATTGTGATTCCAGAGGCCAAATAGTATAAATAAAATGCATTTCTTACTACTTGTGTTACTTGTTTTAGAATTAAAATCATAATTAACCCCCCTTTTTCCCTCTCCCCTCCCCCCTGGTTTACAGACCATCCCACATTGTGTGTTCTTTAAAAGATGTAAACAAAAAAAAGTTTTAACGTCTTTCTGAAATATTGTTATAATCTAATATTTGTATGTGAAAGGTCAACATAAAAATAAATATTACAAATAACATTGAAAATAAGTAATAATTTAATCAAGTCTAACCGTCTGGTTCCGTAGCTGAGGGGATGCATCTGAGGCTAGTAATCAAGCGATCCGGGTTCGCATCCCGCAAGGATGAATGTACGGTTTACAAAAATCCAATACCAATATTAAATAACTTGACTTGACTTTAATATAATTCTAATTTCAAATTGAAAATGCTTTTTTTTCCTTGTGACAAAGTTAATTGTCTGTCTTGTTTATAGTCGTTTATAGAATAATAGAGACATACATGTTAAGATAATCTATTACAAATCGATAACTATGGGATTCTGAAGCGGCAAGATATTTGTTTTTCTGTCTTTTAAATGATTGTAGGAATTAGAGTGTGGATACACTTCAGTTGCACAGTTCAGCTACGTTTTTTACCCAGAAAGCTCGAAAATAGCAATTTTGACCCAAATCACCCACATAGCATGTTTGGCTATAAAAATTGCTGTTTCTCACATAAATAGACCATGCAGGGTTCTTTTTCTTAGAGATGTTATTTCTAACATTGTATTTGAATGCTTTGTTGATACTATTTCCATAAATAAACTTCAAAAAAGGACATTTTGTATCGAAATTTTACAATTTTCTGAGTTTTTTTGTTGTTGTCACGTGACATTGGACTGATTATCACGTGATCAAAGATGATATATTTTTTTTAACAAACCTGTCATTAATATTACTGAAAAACTATTTTCTATAAAAAGTCTTAGTTGATAAGTCTACTAACAGTAATAAGAAAGTTATGATTGATTGAAATTTAATCGTTCCTCAGCGGCAAAAATAGTGCAAGTTTTGCCAAATGGTAAAGAGTTAAGCACGAATTTCAAGATTTGGATCTTCTATTATCACATCATTGAAGATTTACCTCGTTCTTTTGCCTAGTTCAATGAATATAAATCCAAAAGTTATCTACTTCGTTTATATCAATTTCTACCTTCTCTCCCTTTTAAAAGGACTTTGTCTGCCTAAAATGCTTCCATCGTAGTTGTAGTAAACTTTTAAGAAAATCGTCTATCCTTTTAACCGACTATACAGACGTAAAGATTCTTATGGTCACTTATATAGAGGTTTTGTATTCTATTTTTACCTGTTAATCAACCAACATGGCAACATTGGTTAATCAAAAAAACATAAAGAGTAAAACACATTAAGTGTATTGTACCTTGAAAACCATAATATATAGAGAAAACCCGACTAGGGCCAGCATTGCTAAGATCTTAAGATCAACCTATTTCTCAGTTGCACAAAGATAGCTAAAAAAAAAAAATACCAGCAATACAAGATCTACAAAAAGAGGGACGAAAGATACCAGAGGGATAGTCAAACTCATATATTGAAAATAAATGGCAACGCCATTGCTAAAAGAAACATAACACATTTTTAACTACGTTTAAAAAGATGGAGTTTGTTACAAAATATACTACGCCCAATGAGGCGGAGTTTTTCATTAAAATTAACGAATGGACATGACAATAATGAATAAACTAAAAATACAACCAATACACAAATATCATAATTAAAGGATCTGTTATGCAATTTATAAAAACTATTAATAAGAATATGTTTATTCACATACACATATTTATAAAAATATCTGTTCATATCATCTGGTATAAAACTGTGTTCATGAGAGAGAAAAAAAGATTTAAATAAAAACAGGAACGATGAAATTTTCATTATTTATCTTAGTTTTAATTATTGTTTTGCGTTTATGGCTTCTTGTACGTGGACAAGAATGGATAAATCAAACAACAACATCAGATACAATATCTGATAGTAAGGGACAAGTAACCAGTACTGACGGGTCATGGAATAATGTAAACGAAATAACAACGTCTGATACAACTTCTAGAAGTATATTTCAAGTCAATGGTACTGACATGTATAGGAATAAAATAGGCAAAGCAACTTTTTTTCAGAAAAAACAACCAAGTCAGATGAACAGACGTCTACTAACCCGAACATGTTGGAGGATAAATGTTTATCATATGGTGGGTGTAAATTCCCGAAAAGTTTAGATCGGTACTGCTACTGTGATGAAAAATGTAATATTTACAAAGATTGTTGTGAAAAACACAATTTAATCACGAACATTACTCCAGATAGATATAAGTGTATAAAACAAAATACACAGGAATACAAAAAGAAAGGATTTCAGACAATATCGATGTGTTCCTTTGAATATCACGATAATACCATTAAAGAAAAATGCCAAAAAGACAACATGATAGAAAATGGTCCACCCGTTGTCGACTATGAAAACATTAATATTTTCAAAAATATGTACTGTGCAATCTGTAATAATGTTACTGACTATATTCCGTTTGAAATCAGATTTTACAATGCAAAAATGACTGCCGAAGAAATGGACCAATTTTCAAATTTGACAAAACTGTCAAAGCTGACTTTATTGTTAACAAAGGCTGATTACGAACTCATACCACCTCCTGATGTTGAATTAAGGACGTGTGTAGTAGAAATGATAGTAAATAACCATCCCCTATGTAAGAAATATGTCAATCCAATATTGCAAACAGATGGAAAAAGTTTTGATATATACAGGAACTCTTTTTGTATATCTAGAAATGAAAGACAGCATATGTTTTTTTGTTTCATAAACCTAGTGTACATTGTGTGGCAATTTAATGAAATCCACAGTTTGTCTGTCATTTTCTCCTTCAGAGAACCAATGTCATATGTAGATGATGTTAACTCCTGCAAAGAATGGTCCATAGAGGTAATTATTAATTTTGCAGGTTTTTTTTTTTATCTTATTGTAATTTACATCACATAACGAAGAACTTGGATCCACAAACCTTGAAAATAAGGTTTATTTCTCGATTGAAAGTACATTTCTTTTATATAATTCTAATTCCAATACTATGCTATGTTGTCGGCGTAACACTCCACTTTCTATGGTTGACTGTTTTTGCATTCAGGTCAATTGCAGTTCTTTATATTATGTCTGACCTTTTAGCAATAAAAAATGGGAGAGAAGAGCCAAAACGAGACCTTGTGCGCAAACAGCGCCAAATAACTTTTATTGGTATTCTAATCCCTTTACTGATTGTTCTGCAAGGAGTTGTAATTGATCAAACTGGCCCAGAGAATTGGTCACTAGGATATGGTGGTGCAGTGTGCTTTCCAAATCGGTATCCTTCAAATGTAGTTTTGTTTTCGGGACCCGTGGTTTTGTCAGTGGGGATAGATTTTGTTTGTCTAACATACATTATTTCCTACGTTTGTAGGGCACGATTGGATTTGAGACACGTACGCAAACTGAATTTATACAAAGATGCACAGATTTACCTAAGACTTGTTGCCCTGTCCGGAGTTTTTTGGACCACGGGAATCATCTCTGCAATCTGCGAATTGCAGTGGTTAGACGTCATGTTTACAATTCTTTGTGGGCTGCAAGGGTTCTTTGTTGCTGTTGCTAATATAAATACAAGTCGTGTACAGAGTCTTAAGTCAAAACCAATACAAAGGAAAACAACAGATACAAAAACATAAATTTTACTAGGTTGAAATATTTTTATTTGCTACTGTGTTTCATTTGAAAATGCATGTACCAAGTCAGGAATATGACAGTTGTTGTTCATTCGTTTGATATGTTTTATCATTTGACTTTCCGTTTTGAATTTTCCTCAGATTTTTATGATTATTTTATTGTTTTTAGATATAAGAATTATTGTAATTTGGTAATAAATCTTATTTATTGAATAATGTTTATTTTGTGTTCCAAAGAAGTGACTTGACAAAACCGGAATGACTGATTATGCGATATGGGCTTTGCTCATTGCTAATACAATCGTACGTTGACCTACAGTATGTTTTTGTGTCTCTTGTGGAGAGTTGTGTAATTGGCAATCATATCAAATCTCTTTTTTATATACATACATGTGTGTTTAAATATACTTCTTCACTTTTTTGGTCTTTTGGAAAATGTTGTTTGTGCTGTATTTAGACCCTTCTACAATGAAATTTGTTTTACATGCACACGTATAAAAATTGCGATTTTTATCCAACGCAATCATAGGTTTGAACGTAGTTTTCAATTTAGACTCGTTTATATTTTTTCGTATGGGCTTGTATCATATTTTCCCTCCGGTTTATATGATCCGTTCATCCTATATTGACTCATAAAATTCAAGAGTCTATCTAAAAATGAGGGTACATTTTATATGGCCTTCAAAATACCGTTTCGATCCCTAACATCACTGAAGAGACATTTATTGTCGAAATCCGGATCTGGTGTACAAAAAATATTAACACCTTATGTTTGTGGCATAACATCATGGCCACAAGTTAATTGTTTTCTGTTTAGTATTAAATTTATATTAAGATCCATTTTGTTACATCTTGTGATCAATTTTATTTTGCAATCGCCAATGGCAGTCAGCAGGGTTAAAGAACATCAGTTGTTCGACCTGTTAGTCAAATGCGTTTTGTTTAAATATGCTTCTTCACTTTTTTGGTCTTTTGGAAAATGTTGTTTGTGCTGTTTTTAGACCCTTCTACAACGAAATTTGTTTAGCAAGCACAGGTATAAAACTGCGGTTCTTATCCAACGCAATCATAGGTTTGAACGTAGTTTTCAATTTAGACTCGTGTATATAATGAATATAACGTGACCCATGAAAGTTTCCAAGGACCATGAAGTCTATTGCAATATGAGATAAAGGAATCGATATCAGTCATTAAGATAGTATTCTTACATAACACATATAGTAGAAAAGAACTTTATTAACAGAGAAAATATCTAAGGAGAATGGTTGGATTAACCTCCAACTTGTATGACGGTGGTTTAAAGTTTCTTTAAATTGAACAAATTATGTTAGCAACTCGAATAGGCAAAACTTGTTAATGTGACAATAAGTGGGATCCAGCAACAAAAATATTGCAAATATACATCGCAATTATGTTAACACAATTGACTTACAAAATCTAAATGAACCAACAATACCAAAAAAGTGTGTGGGGTAGGGTAAATCACTATATATACACATTTTCCCGATTAACTAGAAATTAAGTCAAATCAAGATATACAAAGGTATACAGAAGAAAATAAGACTATAAAACGTCATCCGAATCGCATCTTTTTGGTGGGGATCGTGTTGCTTATTCTTTAGTTTTCTATGCTTTGTCATGTGTACTATTATTTGCCTGTTTTATATTTAGTCATGACGTTGTCAGTTTATTTTCGATTCCTGAGTTTGACTGTCTCTCTAGTATCTTTCGTCCCTCTTTTTCAATTCACCTTCATAGACAAAAAACGTTCAAAGTCAAAAACCAGACATTTTGATGCAAAAATAGCCAGCCGCGTAGAGAGTCATACAACCATAAGGACAATGATCAAAGTACAAGACAAATAAAAAAATAAACGTCATTGCGTCCTTAACGGCACTTTTGTGATACAAAATTTAAGATTTTACCTGTTATGTTTACTTAAATTGTAATAATTGAACTTTGTGTCTCTATTCTGCAGAACTTAAATATGTGATAAATAGATTATAACATGTTTTTTCTCATATTGGGCCTGGTATCATCCCTCGACCCATATCGGCCCTCGGCTAAAACCTCGAGGCATGGGAGTCTCGGGATGATACCAGGGCCAATATGGAAAAGCCCATGTTTTATAAGCTTTGGATTTCAAATAGTTTGGCCACGAGCATCACTGAAGAGAAATGTATTGTCGAAATGCGCATCTGGTGCATGGAAATTGGTACCGTAAATTTTATTACTACCACTGGGTCGATGCCTCTGCTGGTGGACTATTAGTCCCCGAGGGTATCACCAGCCCAGTAGCCAGTACCGAAGGCATGAAAATACGGATTTTTTGTGTTATTAAAATGTGCTGTTACAAAATGATAGAAATTATAATAAATTAAGGAATGTATCTCCCTCATGCAAAGCGCTCTGATTCCTTCCATGGATTTGGCTATACTTTTTGCACCTTTTGGATTATAGCTCTTCATCTTTTATATAAGCTTTGGAGTTCAAATATTTTGGCCACGAGCATCACTGAAGGGACATGTATTGTCGAAATGCGCATCTTGTGCAAGAAAATTGGTACCGTTAATTTTATTATAATCTAAACATATTTTTACAATGTAAACTGTAACCAATGATATACAATTGAAAACGATGTGGTTTGCCAATACTATTTTTTAAAGCCGTGAACGACCTGTCTTACTCTGACAGAAGAGCATTGAGCTGTGCGACTCCAAAATTGTATGCTTATGCACAAAATTGTGTGTACTTCAAATTTGGTATTTGGAACTGCGAAATGAGGGTTAACTCAAACATCTGAAGCGTGCATCCTTCATCTTAATGGTCAAATCATCATGGTGTATGTCTATGGACAATAAATCCGGGAATTACAAAGCGGTTTGGTTTCTTTAATATCATACAAATCATCAGTGTAAAAAGAACCTGTAATAGGATTTCTTTGAATAAAAACCTGGGTAAAATCGCTCAAGTTCAATGTCCTTTCAATTATTCAATTTGGTTCTATATATGTTCAAATATTTTTATGTCAATATGTAACATCAAGAAAAGTGTGCATATGTCTCTTTATTCCACTATATCGTGATAATCACGCACGTGGCTCTTCTGGTGTTATGACCACTATTTTAATATATAAACAGTTGGTCATTCTATTTTGATAGCTCTTCATTTGTTTCAGTTCTTATACTTCCTCGCGATCGTCTATCGCGTATCCGGCTTTGAGCGTTCCCGATGAAGTTAAATCCAAAAAAGTGCTTAGAACTGTAGTATATGGAAGTTTGATTAAAACAAAAATAGTAACTAGAAAAAAATCTTTCAATGCTATAATAGGTATACACAAATATAGATGTATTATATATTATTCATAATTTTAAAACATAAAGTCATTTTATAAATCTGGACACATGAATTTAATAACTTGTATTTCTCATTTGTGTTTTTGATTGCATACATTTTACATATAAAATATATAATTATAGTTATGATACAAAGACGATGACACATCTGTTTTGATAGTCTAATGTTAGCTGTCTGTGTTCTTGGAACGATTTATTTTCATTTTGCAAATTTCTTCCACATAATTATTTATAGTATGTTTATATATGTTCTTTGTTGTTCTACGGTTTGCAACTTGTGTAGACTATTATATGTTTTTATTAACCAACTAAGTACATGACTGGTTATTAAAAATAACATATTTTCTGTAATGGCCCTGTTTTTCTGTAATGGTCCTGTTTTTTTCTGTAATGGCCCTGTTTTTCCGTAATGGCCCTGTTTTTCTGTGATGGCCCTGTTATTTCTGTAATGGCCCTGTTTTTCCATAATGGACCTGTATTAATGCCCAGCTTGTCTGTATTAAGCCCAGCTAGGTTTTTTTAATAAAGTTAATAAAATTAAGCTGTAAAGAGTATAATACCTTTTTGTATTTTATTTAATTTAGTTACCAGCAACAAACATGAAAGAACTATATAAAGGGATCACTGTTTATCCTGTTTTTCAACACATAACTTCTTTCAACTTAATATATTGGATATTTGGTATATTGAAAGCTTGATCATGGTGAAGTACAAATTATTTTTTTTCAAACTAAACTGTCATTAAAAGAGTAAGAGAGTACATCAAGTTGGCAACAACACATACACTTTATTCAGTTGGTTAATAAATGTATTAAGAAATGTTGGCTCTGTTATATGTCTTTGGTCAGTAATAATGGCCGCGTATGTCTGTAATTGCCCTTGGTGTTGCCTCGGGCCATTACAGACTTCCTCGACCATTATTACAGACCTTGGACATATAACAGGGCCATTATAAAAATACCCATGCATCTATACTATAGATTTGTGGGTTTCTCTGTGCTGAATTCAATAACAATATGTCTATGCCAACCCTTTTCAACTTTTGGTCTTGTTAATAATTAAATTTAAACATTTTTTTGTGAAAGTGTATGCAATAATAAACATTGAAAAATATTTTCTGTTGTATATGCCCAGACGACGGATGCCGCTTACGATTGCTCGAAATGGGAATAAACTTTCCATTCTGGCCACTGCAAAGCCCCTCCGCCTGTTATTTAGATGCGATATCATACGGTTGAACGATAGCTAGAATATTTAAGACCATATCGCTACCAAATGTTGTGACATTATACAAGCGTGATACGTGATAAAAGAAAAAGAATGAAGTGCGTTATTTGAGCCATACTGGTATATTTCATCTGTGCAATTTTGCGAGTAGGATAACAGAATATTTAAGTTTGAAAGGAAGTTGAATATATTTTGCTGCAAATAAACATACTAGTAATTAATTTACACGAAAAAAAGATAATAGTAATAAAAATCATTTTGGCTACGGAATAAAGTAAGTGTATGTTACATATCTCTGAATGAAGGGGATGTAAAAGTAGATATATAGGGATAGGCTGGACAAAAAGAAAAGTCCAGAAACTCAGAATAAGATATTGATCAATAGTTTTGTTTACTGATTTGTCTTGAATATCATCGGACTTACAGTACATTGACCTTTTATTTCGTATCCAATCATCGATTCTCAGGTGAAACCACCAGTTTGGAAATGCTCGGGTACATCCCCTTTATTTTTAAGCCATGGCGTTGTTAGTTTGTTTTCGATTTATGAGTTTGAATGTCCCTCTGTTATCTTTCGCCCTTCTATTGGGTAGAAAAACTTTACATTTAATTTTAGCTAGAAAGGTTGGTTTCTGGCAACGTCTTGTTCGAGTAAAGAGGGAGGAATTTGTGATAAGAGAAAATAATGAGATATAAAGGGGTCACGTGGAAATTAGGAACCTCTTTGTCGTCTCTCTTTTTTTAAGGTACACTTTTGATGTGTCCCCTAGAGATCTCAATTGTTAAGATAATATCTGGTCTAATATGAATGTCATTTCGATGCATCGGCCCCCTTTCGTGGAAAAAATTTGGTTGATTATATAGGGTATCACTGAAGCTTGACTGGAGCGGGAACCCCCCCCCCCAACACACACATACACCTTTTTGTCAGTCAGCGCCCCCCCTAAATAAATAGTTCTGAATCCGACACTGGACAATACCTTAAATATTGTCCAGAAACAATTGTTTCCGAATTTCATTTACAATATGCAACAGATGTAGAAGGGGTTTTGCCTTAAAAGGGGTTCATGTTGTGTTTGCCTTAATTAATGTTCATGTTGTTTATTGTCATATTTATTTAAATATATGCATGGTTTCTATAACTTTAACAGTGGCATCTATCCCTTTTTCTCTCAAAACAGTGTTCTTCAATTTTTTTCATCGGTAAAGTTGGGGTAAGAAAGTTTACTTGTTTCAAGGATCAAATATGCTAGTACTGATTAAACTGTATTGTTTAAAGTAATTGAAGGATCTTTACTTTTGATGTTGTTTTAGTGTCCGCCAAAATACTTTAAAATTGAGAATGGAAATGGGGAATGTGCTAAAGAGACAACAACCCGACCATAGAGCAGACAACAGCAGAAGGTCACCAACAGGTCTTCAATGCAACGAGAAAGTGTCGCACCCGGAGGCGTCCTTCAGCTGGCCCCTAAACAAATATATACTAGTTCAGTGATAATGAACGCCATACTTAACTCCAAATTGTACACAAGAAACTAAAAGTTAAAATAATACAAGACTAAAAAAGGCCAGAGGCTCCTGACTTGGGACAGGCGCAAAAATGCGGCGGGGTTAAACATGTTTGTGAGATCTCAACCCTCTCCCTATACCTCTAGCCAATGCAGAAAAGTAAACGCATAACAATACGCACATTAAAATTAAGTTCAAGAGAAGTCCGAGTCTGATGTCAGAAGATGTAACCAAAGAAAATAAACAAAATGACAATAATACATAAATAACATCAGACTACTAGCAGTTATCTGACATGCCAGCTCCAGACTTCAATTAAACTGATTGAAAAATGATGTCTTCATCATATGAATATCAGGCACAATCCTCCCCGTGAGGGGTTTAGTATCATACCATCATAACATATATGAGAAGAACATAACCCGTGTCATGCCAACAACTGGTTTTACCTATCTGTATTTATATAAATGGCAGTTGAGTGTTAATACAAGCAAGACTAAAATTCTAGTTTTTCAGAATATTTATAAACAATCGCCACCCCTCTTGTTCAATAATAAAGTTTTGACTGAAGTTAAGGATTTTAAATTTCTAGGGAATATTATTAACTATAGGGGAAATTTTACAAAAACTACTGAAGAGCTGTCTAAAAAAGCATTAAAGTTTTATTTTTATTGAGAAAATATATGTCCAATTCTAATTTTGTTCCCACTAATTTGTCATGTAAATTATTTGATACTCTTACAAGACCTAATTTGACATACAATTCTGAAATTTGGTTTATGGATAATTTTCAGTCAACTTTGAGGGCATCTTATAGAGCTGCAGTAAATAATACTTTTTGTGATACTCTTGCATTAGCAGAAAAATGTCCCTTTGAGGAGGTTCATTCATAATTTTGTAAAGCAGTATTGGGACTGAAAAAGACAGCCACTAACATAGGTGCTAGATCAGAATTAGGTAGATTTACTTTGGACTCCTATATAAAAACTTAAACACTTATGTATTTTTATAGAATAAATTGTAATGATATTAATCCCATGGTTAAAGAATCTCTACAAACAAACATAAATTTACATTCGGCAGAAATTTATTCTTGGTACTCATTTGCAGATAAAAAATTTAAAGAAATGAAAATAAACCCAGAAAATTACTCCAATATTAATGTACCGTTTAAACAATCAAAAAACGTGTTATAAAAAGTGTGTTTCAGAGGAATATGAAAAAACTACTTTAAATAAAATTTCAAAAATGGATTCCTCATCCAAACTTTGTCTTAATTGGAAATTAAAAAATAATTGTCAGTCTGAGAAATATTTAAATTGCAATAATTTTATACATAGGCAGTTACTAAAATTTAAACTAAGTGATCATTCCCTAGGCATTGCATTAGGAAGATTATGTAAAAAATGTGGAGTCCTAGATGATGAATGTCATTTCTTTTTTGTATTGTGACATTAACATATCATTTGCTTATCTTAAAGACTATGCATCATTATTTCAACATCTTCATGCATTCAATAAACTAAAACACAGTCTAAATCCCATCCCTGAACTTGTTTGTCATATTGGAGTCTTCATTAATCAGTCTTAGAACTGACGGAGTCAGACCCATGTCAGACAAGCTTATGATGGTGTTTTACATACACTTATAATTGAACTCTAATATGTTCTATTATTCTATATATTGTATTGTATTACATTGTATTACATTGTATTGTATAAAATTATTGTTTGATTGTATTGCTTGACCCTTATGGGTGTAATTTTGCAATATATATTATATAATATATTATCACTTCCAATTATCATGAACTTATGTTTGTCCCCGTCGAAACGTGTGAATGGAGAAAAGGAAGCAAAAAAACGTGCATATGTTTGAAAATTGCATTGTAAAAAGTCACGAACCAACATCCTAATACAAAAAAAAAAATGTTTTGGAGTTATTATAAAAAAAAGAAGATGTGGTATGATTGCCAATGAGACAACTATCCACAAAAGACCAAAATGACACAGACATTAACAACTATAGGTCACCGTACGGCCTTTAACAATGAGCAAAGCCCATACCGCATAGTCAGCTATAATAGGCCCCGATAAGAAAATGTAAAACAATTCAAACGAGAAAACTAACGACCTTATTTATGTAAACAAAATGAACGAAAAACAAATATGTAACACATAAACAAATGACAACCACTGAATTACAGGCTCCTGACTTGGGACAGGCACATACATAAATAATGTGGCGGGGTTAAACATGTTAACGGGATCCCAACCCTCCCCTAACCTGGGACAGTGGTATAACAGTACAACATAAGAACGAACTATAAAAATCAGTTGAAAAAGGCTTAACTCATCAGATGGACAAACATACAAGTGAACGTGGGCCCGGTTCTTATACATCCCGACATATTGTCCTTAGACAGATAAAAAAGATATGCATCTCTGGTCAACAGAATTACGGCATTAGTAGCTACTGGCCCATCAAGAGCATCTGGATCCCACAGTATAATTTGTGTTGTTCTTGTAGCTAAATCGTTGGTTTTCTGTCTGGAGCTGACATGTCAGTAACTGCTAGTATTCCTTTGTTAATTTATATAACACCGTCATTTTATTTAGTTTCTTTTGTTAACTATTCAGTCATCGGACTCGGTGTTCTTTTTAAACTTAGTTTTACTCTGCGTATTGCTGTGTGTTTATTTAATCTGCATAGGCTAGAGGTATAGGGGGAGGGTTAAGAACTCACTAGACATGTTTAACTTCGCCGCATTTTTGTGCCAATCTCTGGTCTTTGTTAGTCTTGTATATATTTTTTTTTATTTTTAAGTTCATTAATATGTTTAGGAGTTAATAAAATTGGAAATGGGGAATGTGTCAAAAAAACAACAACCTGACCAAAGAGCAGACAACAAACGAAGGCCACCAATGGGTCTTCTATGCAGAGAGAAACTCCCGCACCCAGAGGCGTTCTTCAGCTGGCCCCTAAACAAATATGTATACTAGTTCAGTGAAAAAGGACGTCATACTAAACTCCGAAATATATATAGAAGAAACTAGAATTAAAAATCATACAAGACTAACAAAGGGCAGAGGCTCCTCAATTTTTTTTAATGTCAACCCTCTCTCTATACCTCAAGCCAATGTCGAAAAAACAAACACACATCAATACGCACGTTTAGTATATATGATGTCCATTTTCTTTGATCTAGTAAACATTTTTGTTTAGGGGCAAGTTAAAGTTCGCCTCCGGGTGCG
Organism: Mytilus galloprovincialis; assembly: GCF_965363235.1. Taxonomy (NCBI): domain Eukaryota; kingdom Metazoa; phylum Mollusca; class Bivalvia; order Mytilida; family Mytilidae; genus Mytilus; species Mytilus galloprovincialis. The sequence continues at coordinate 66,838,677 of NC_134838.1, read as the reverse complement.
TTTTTTTTCTTCGCTGAGTTGAAGACCCATTGTAGGCGTTCGGCTGTTTTTTACTCTTTGGTCGGGTTGTTGTATCTTTGGCACATTCCCTATTTCCATTTTATTTATTTTTTTTGTTTATTTTTTGTTTGTTTGTCGTTTCCCTTTTGACCATGGTGTTTCTGTTTGTATTCGACTTATATGAGCTGAGTGTCACAATTTCTCCCTCCTAAAACAATTTAGGGACATGGCGAAACTGTGAAACAGATCATAGTGAACATGAGGGATCAATGCGTGATAATTCAATACATCCAGTAAGTTCCAAAATTGTTACAACTTTTAATACAATAACAATAACAATAATAAATCAGTTCATGATGTGATTTGATTACTAATAAATTTGTTGCGACGAAGACTATTTGGATATGACATTTGGTATTTAATATCTTGAGATGTTTCACTTTTTGTGTACAATCTTTTTGGAGTTGTAGCTTTGTAAGCGGGTTTCCATTGAAATCTCTTGTGACAAGATTTATCCAATGCCCGTCAACAGTTTGTACAGTAAAGTGTAATCCATGCTGATGGCAAATTTGCATGAACTCATCAGCAATTATTTGGGTATAAAGACTATAACCTCTGTGAAAATAACCAATTGGAACCAAATGCAGGCTTTCAGCATTAAATTTTCTATCCAACCTGGAAATCAAAATTGGAATAACCTCTGAAGCTTTTTTTGCGGCTCAACTGATAAACTTCTTTTCGTGATTTTAACGACAACAAAACTGCTTGAAGAAGATCTTCTACTGTCGTGCTTTTACCAGTATTTCCCATCTCCAACAACGTAAGGTCCAGCATAGAAATTGCCTCAAGTTACAGTCCCGTATACTGATTGGAATCCGCCAATAAAGTCTGACTGCTCGGATACGTCTTTGTAGAGTTTTTTCATGTCTTTGGTTCTCACTGACAAACATGACGGTGGACTTTAGTAATTTGTTCTCTACGTAATAAACATCCATTGTTTTTTTCAAGATCAATGTAGTAAGCTTTTGCTTTATTCGAACTCTAAACACAGAGCTGCTTTCTTCACACCAAAAAAACAAAAAAGCACTCATTACAACCCAATGCTCTCATTTCCAACATAACCTGGTAAATATACCTTTCTGGAATCTAATAATACAATACAATACAAATATGTTTATTATAGTGACATTGTGTATAACAACTTATGTACAATACTGAAATATTTCAATTAAATTACACCCGGCCCAATGGACCTATAAGTCACTTCAAATAGATACATGTACTATAGTATAAATTCAGATTGTCATCAGGAATTTTATATGCATGTTAATTATTTAAATATAAGTGTTGTCTGCGTTTTGTTAATGAATGTTCTAAGTATCGAGCTGTTTTTCGATGATATTCTGACAATAATAAATTTAACTTTTTACTGTTATTCAAATTTAATACGGTTTCATTAAGTCCAGAGAATAATTGATTACGTAGTCCATTATAACATTGGCATTCAATTAGAAAGTGTAGTTCATTTTCAACATCTCCGAAGTCGCACATTCTACATATCTGTTGGTATTCTGGCTCACCAACAAAACGTCCTGTTTCTAATTTTAGCGGAAGAATGCCACATCTAAACTGGACCAGTACCGATCTTTCTCTACGTTTTAAATTTTGTTTAACATATGTTTCTGTTTGATATGTAGATTTAAAAGTTCTATATGTACGAAGTTTCGGAAAGTTAGATAAGTTTTTATGTCATTGTGTTGCACATATATCCATAAGATTGTTTCTGACGCTATTAACATCATATTTTAACATTTGTTTAAAAGTTATAATCCATACCAACTAAAGACATTATTGTTCTTACACTAGATGACCAATTGTTCGTAGATATTTCGTAGTCCCATAGGAATACCCTTTTACAAATTCTACTATTGTCCATATCCATCAATCGGTTCCAATATTTAACCATATTATACCAGCGACGTTCTTTTGAAGGTAACCATCCAACAACTCCGTTGATAGCCAGCTTTGGAGCAAACTTGTGAACTCCAAAAAAGTATCTTATAGCCTTGTTGTGAACAGTGTCGACACAATTTAAGTCTTTAAAACCCCACACTGAAGAACAGTAGTCGAGTATAGGTACAATACAAGAGACATACAGTTTTTCATAAGTCTGAATACAAAATTCTTTTAAACTGTGTATCTTCGATATAATAGCTCCGAGTGCTCTTCCACCAGCTGCAAAAAGATTTTCAGCATTCGATGTATAATCTTTTTTCTCCTTGAAAATAATCCCAAGGTATTTATATTTGTTTGTAATTTGCAAGATGTTCCCTCCGATTCTGAACTGAAATTCGCTCCGTTTGTTGCGAGATGCTCTGAATTGTACAACTTCTGACTTGTCTGTATTAATTAAGACTCTCGATTTTATACACCAGTCATGTAATTTATCTAGCATCTTTTGCATATCACTTTCATTCTCGGCCATCAAAACAATATCGTCCGCATACAAAAGTAAAGACAATTTCGATTCTCCAATATTAATACCAAGTCCAAGTTGGTTGATTTTATCTACAAAATCATCAATAAAAACAGAAAATAATGTCGGGGATAAATTATCACCTTGTTTTACACCAGAGTTACCTAAAACCAGTCGGACATTTTATTGTTTAATCGAATACTTGCGGTTGTTTGCACATAAAAACTTTTAATAGAGTTATATATTTTCTCATCAATATTATTAAGCAACAGTTTGTACAGCAACATATCATGATCTACGAAATCAAAAGCCTTTTTTAGATCAATAAATGTGGCAATAACATTAGGATTGTTTTTTATTATGCTGTTTAGGGTGAATATATGATCCTCACATGAACGATTTTCACGAAAGCCGTTTTGTTCCTCCAGAAAGTAAATCATTGTCCACCAGATATGAAGACACTCTATAATTGTTTATAAATCCACTGTACAACTTCGAAACACACGACAACAAGCTGATTCCTCGATAGTGTAGTGGAATGCGTTTATCTGAAGATTTGTCTTTTAGTATTGGACATATAATGGCCTGGTGCCATAATGATGGTACAATGCTCGTGTCGAAAACTAGTTGAAACAGAATATAGGACGGCGATCACTTTTTCTGTCTTCAATACTTCATAAGGGATATTATCAATTCCACATGATTTACCGTTTTTTGTTCTTGAGACAAGTCGCTTAATTTCATCTATAGTTAAAGCTGAATTCAACTCTTCATTTTCAATAAACGAAAGATCAAGCATTCTTTCTTCTAATAAGACTTTATGACTGGAGGCATATTTTTGAAAATTACCATCAAAATCGTCCGCTGAACTATCCATATTATATATATTTTCAAAATCTGTTTTTCATTTTTCTAAAACAACCTTTTCATCACTAACAACTTCACCATCTATGTCATATATTTCCATTGGAATAGAGGGTTGTCTACGAGGCCCTAGCTGTTTGATTTTGTTCCAAAAATCCGTAGGATTATTCGTCGTCATAGTTTCAATGTCACTGCACATACTTTGTTTATATTGCCTTTCACATTGGTGTAGCTTGCGGTCAAAAGTTTTTTGCTCTAACTGAAACTTTGTTCTTAGTTCATTTTTCACATTGGTACGTCCTTTGAACTTCAAATACTGTTTTTCTTTTAAATGCATATCATTCCATAACGTTTGTAGGTCATCGTTCCAAAATTGCTTTTTCGCCTTTAGACGTTTTTGAGGATCCACTGGTGTTAAAAACTCGAATTTTATCGTTCATCTCCTGTATTATTATATCACAAAGTTCCGTGTATATATTATCTTATATTATATATTTTCTTGAGTTTCTCTAGTTTGTTCAATGTGACTTATAACATTTTGCAATGCAATTTTACACATATCGGAAGAAAAAATATCATTGGCATTAATTTCAATTTAAATCGCTTCGTTGATTGAGTAGGGCTGCCTGGAATGCTGTCGGTAAATATGGATTTTATAGATCAAAATTCTGTTACCAATATAAAAAAGAAGATGTGGTATGATTGCCAATGAGACAACTATCCACAAAAGACCAAAATGACACAGAAATTAACAACTATAGGTCACCGTACGGCAGACTGAATGATCCGTAAGTCTGCTACGTTCACCAAGGAAGTTAAACAGATTTGCCTTTTCTACAATAGATCTTGTTGTGATTGTTTCAAACGAAATTAACTGGTCTAGATAATCTTGCGGGATACAAATGTAATCTACCACGGATTTCCCTCTACCTGAAATGAATGTGAAGTTATCTTTATCTTGATCGAATCTTCCATTCAAGACGCACATTTTCGATTTGTTCAAACATTCCAAGAAGGTGTTTCCATGTTGGTTAACGGTTTTATCAAGCAATAATCGAGACGGTAATTCAACAAAATCAGAATAATGCTTCAGTGATCCTATTCTTGAGTTAAAATCGCCACAGTGCATATCGCATTGTTCGTATATATCAGATAAAATGTGTGCAAAATATCCTTGAGAGTTTCTTCCCCAAACGGAGTTTTCAGGAGGTAGGTAACACGAAAATACAATAAAGTTGAAATCTGTGCTTTTTGACTGAAATTTACCACACATAACGCCATCTCGTATTATGTCAATCGTTTCATATTTATATTCTTCAAAAATCCAGTTTTTAATCAAGAGTCCTACACCACCTGATGCCTTTGGGGCATTCCTGTGTACTTTTTGGAATTTTGGGTCCTCAATGCTCTTCAACTTTGTATTTGTTTGGCTTTTTAACTATTTCGATCTGAGCGTCACTGATGAGTCTTATGTAGACGAAACGCGCGTCTGGTGTATAAAATTGTAATCCTGGTACTTTTGATAACTATATATTGTCTATTAAATCCTTTCCAAGTATAACCATCAACTTTAATGTAATTGAGTTCTTTCTTGCGTTTCACAGATACTAAAAATGTCTGCATTCACTTCCTATAAAATTGCTGTACGTAATTCCTTATTATTTTGAGTCCATCCGCAAATATTTAAGTGTCCCAATCTTATAGTACCACTGTTCCGGGTGTTGTCCTAATTGTCCATGTCAGTATTGTCAGTATCACTAACCGGTTCATTCTATTTTTTAAGAATTTTCCCGTTTGCGGTAAAACTCTGTACGATTTGCCTTGTGGTAATTCCCGTAAAATCGTGCGTTTATTTGTTTCGATTAATCGAATTATTAATAAACAAGAGTGTTGTATTTGTTTACTGATATCGGGCAAATTTGATATTTTCTGAGATAATCAAATTTTTCTGTGATGTTCGTAAACTTCCGTCGGGAGACATCCCCACGATATCACGACTTCCATTTTTCAAAATTCTAATATCTTCGTAACAACTTAGATTTGGTAAATATGATGGCAAAACATTTGAATAAATAGTAGCTAACGTATTTATTCCATTTTCAGTTCCATGTTTCATTACTTTATCTGAATATCATTTAGTTCTTGTTGTGTATTCTAACCTATTGCTTCCTGTTTTTTTTTAAAAAATGGCAAGACAAAGTTGGTTGTGTGCTTTGCTTCCTGTCACATTGATTGAACCTCTGGTCTCTTCCCATCTCTTGGTTCTTTGCTTTATTAGGTTGTAGAGGTCACTTTGTCCTCACTTTTTTTGTCTATGGGTGAAATGTGATCTTTTAAAGTGAGAGAAAACAGATGGTGATGAAGGCCAATCAAATTTATTGCATATGCCCATTGTATATTCTTTGGATTACCTAAACTGTGAAAGAAAGTATTTAGGATATTATTGTGTGCTGTTTAAAAAAATATAATCACAAAAATATTGAACTCCACGGAATATTTATAACTGAAAGTCTCTATTCAAACGTCAAAATCAAAAGCTCAAACACTTCAAACGAATGGACAACAACTGTCATAGAATGCATTGTCTTCTGTAGAAAATGGAGGATTAAACCTGGTTTGATAGCTAGCTAAACGTCTCACTTGTATGACAGTCGCACATTATTACGTATTATATTCACAACGATGTGCAGTGACGAATCCAGAAATTTCCATAAGAGGGGGCCCACTGACTGCCTAAGAGGGGGCCCGCTCCGTTCATGCTTCAGTGATTCCCTATATAAGCAACCAAATTTTTCCCCTGCCCTTCCCCCAGGCTTTATACAAAATGCATGAAAATAAACTGATAGTCAACGTACTAGTATGCATCTCATACAAAATGTCTGGATTTTAGGCATTTTGGAAAGTGTCTAAATATATCAAAATGCATGTAAACTAAATAAGGTTTTTTTTTGAATTTATGTGACATAGCGCTTTACATACTTTGTTATTACAATCTATTTTGTATACGTCCTAAGAATCTATAAAAGTTACCAATTTGATGGTGAAAAAGGGGATTTTTGTTTTAATAATATTATTTAGTTCAAAGGCGTCGGATTAGAATCTAATGCTTTTCTTTGTAATAGTAATATTTACATTATTGGATTTTCCCTATTAAGAGCCGGAGTAAATTTACAAAGGGTTGTTGTTTTATCTAAGTAATTATGGGTTCATTGTCATTTATCCAACTTTTTAAAATTATAGGTAGTTCAGGTAAAAAAAAAGTTGGATTAATGAGATGAAAGGTAATTAAGAACAAAGGTTTTTTTCAATTGGAGTTTGGGTTGAATGAAAGGTGAAAAATAAGAGACTGAAAATTATACCCGGATTAAATTTTCTGTAGTATTATTAAGCATAGCATGTTAAAATGTGCAACCGACATTCATTTGTAATTATTTTTAAGTTTTTTAACCGTTTATTGAAATGTGAATTGGATAGAAAAAAAAGCTGCACTTTTATTCATGAAAAGATCTGTCAATGAGACGGAGCTTTTTTGTGTAATAGATCATCTTCGTTCATTTTTTGTTTACTTCTGACCAAATATTCCAAATGTTGAATACGTTTAACTACACAAATACTGCACAGAATATGATATATGATATATATGGGCGTTTTTCAATGAAAACGTGATTTTCTGTCCCGTCCACTTTTAAAAATGCGATTGATCGTTACAAGTAATTTTTTGTGCAGTCAGTATGTTGAATTATATTTAACATTTTTAAGCAAAAAACATTCTATTTCTAGAGGGATTAATAAGATATTGATTCCTAGATAGTCCCAGAACACCAAAATGGCATGTCCCTAACCCAGCTGTTCAACATTCATACTCTAAAATATGTCAAAAAGGTAGAAATAAATGTTTATTTTTACTAATACAACATATTTAAATAAACAGATTTTTACAAAAGAAGTGATAACGGGTCACAATCCTTAACCGAGGGAAACAAATCAACAGAACAACCAAAACACTGTGACACGAAAACACTAAACTGCTATAAACACAAAATGCCAACATACACAGAAACGGACTAGTTGATAACAACGTCCATATTTATTGAGAATAAGCATTTTGTCTTATGATTTATGAATTCTAAAATTTACAAAACTTTTTGTTTACGAAAACGAAAACACAAATATGAATTAGGAATTAAATCATCTTTATTAAAAGCAAATTCAAATCTGAAATAAAATATACATTACAAAATCATAACGGTATTTATTCAATCGTGAATAAATACACGCTAGCACACGTTATTATTTCAATATATTATAATATTGTTTATTAATAAATAAAGCTTGAATTGTTTTCTGTAAAATACAATACAATTATGTAAATGTTGAATTTACAAGAATAAAACAATTACGAAAAATATAACTATAACAATTATATCCACCATAATATTATTGTATAAAATTATAAAATTTCATGCCATATTCAAAGTATTTGAAGACGATGGGTTAGCCTCTATATAAATGTTCCTTTTTTAAACATTTTTTTTTGGATTGACTTTTCATTTTCATCTGTTGCTACACATGTTTTTTGGCGCGTCACTAACACATTACTTTGCACTTTTGCAAACGATTGATGCTTGCATTTTGTGCAGCATTATATTCATATTTAGTTCAAACCCATATTCAGGTTTAAAAAATCCTTGCCCTCATGGAAATCAATGTCCGACCACGAATGTATGTACAATTGTGATCATATTAGTTTTAGACATTAATCTTACCTTTTGATATGTTCGTCTGCAGTCAATTTATAAATTGCTGAACTTATATTGTAAGTATTATATATGTCTATTTTCGAAATAATACTTTAAGGAAATCTGTATAATCTATTGTCATGTAACTATACAACAATTGAATATGTATATCATGTATAAATTATGTTTTGTATTTGTTCTATCATATGTAATACCCTCTCGGTTTAAACCACTGACCTAAACTAATTTTTGAAAATATAGGCCGGCATTATAACTCCAAACATACTATTAAATACCGACCTAAAATTAAAATATAATAGAACATTCCCTCTAAGTATCCTCCCTTATTTAAAATACAAATCGAAAGTACCTTATGTTCTACGATTGTTCCCTTATTTTGGTCTGTTTTGTTTTGAAAAATATCATTTTAGAATTCTTGATGCAGATTTGATTTAAATTTTATAACTTTACTTCCATATAATATGCATTAAAAGTAAAGTAACCAACATAACGATATCAAAAGAGAAATCAAAACGGAAGGTTCTTTATCATAGGTTAATTCAAAAGCTCAAGCTCATCAATCGAATTTTTAACAACTGTCATATTTTTTATTTGTAACAGGCAATTGCTTATGTGATATGGTGGATTAAACCTAGTTTTATAGCTATCTTAACCTCTCATTTGTCTGAAAGTGCCATAAAATATCATGATATTGACAATGTGAAAAAAATTAAACAGAAATGATAGTTGAATTGTTTTTTTTAGGGGAAAGCAGTTAACATTGTTTTATAATCCTAATCCATATAAAACAAACAAATATGATCATAAAGAAAAACAAAAAGGCATTTACACAACCCATATTAGCGAGCGTAAAAGAAAAAAAAATACAAACAATAACCATAAAACAATACACAATCGCAGGATGTATAAGTTCCGGGCCACACAGTATTACAAGAAAGTTGACTAGACAGTTTAGGTTTATAATTTACAAAAACAGATAAAGGAGCACTATAACACATGTGTCTTCTTTCGAAATATAATTTGGTTACAGGTACACTAAAATCTGTAATATGTCATGATAAAACAAACAGTCCAGTAGGTATATCATTTAACAATTCAATATACTAGTGTTATTTTTATCATATATGCAATCTGTCGACCTCAATGTATTTAGAACACTATATACAACATACACTAATTAAGAAAAGTGTAAAAAAAATTTATGCAATGGTTAGAGAAATTTTAAAAGCGAATAAATAAAACAAATAAAGCCAGTTTAACCATTTTTGTGAACATAAATATTTTAATAATTTTTTAATATCAGACCTCGTTTGCAGAGTGGTCTATGTAGTTCCTTCCGGCTACTCCGGTTCCCTTGACTAAACAAATTACCACCTTTTAAACAAAAACAATCAATCGCTTACAAAATATTTTGCACAAGAAATGAGAATTAATAGTAACGAAATAATTTTAGTAACCTCAGGGTTGGTTGACTACTTTCCAATAACATGTAGTAACAGTCTTATGGTATTTCAGTAATATTTTGTTATTAATAGTAAAAAAAAAAACAGAAAATATGGCAAATATGTTTTTAACTAATATGTTTATTTATGCGAGTATTTACAGATCGGTACTTTGTACAAGAACCTTCAACTCATAGATAGCTGCACTATTCACTATTCATATTGCATCAAGACAAACAGCAATTGTCCATATATTTCATTGGAAAATTAGTAAAAGGAATTAATTTTTTAGTACGATGACTGAGGAGATGTTTCAAGAGAAATTATAGGTTCATCAATTCTATATTCAAATTAATAGAAGATATGGAAACTACACCAGTGAGACCGCAAAGTAATGTCTTAAAAACCTATGACATATAACGATAGATGAATTTCAAAACGACATATTTAGCCCTGAATCTTCTTGGCCGTTGTTAAGTATTATATATCTGTGAATAATGATTACAGAGAAAACAATGGAGCCTTAGAAAACAGAAAAAGTCTGAACAATACTGAATTTAACGCAGTCAATTAAACTTAAAATTGACCGTGACATGGAATGTTCCTGATAGATTTAATTTTCAGAATTTTCAGATGATGTCAAGATCTAAATAAAGACAATAGTAGTATGAGAGTTTTCAAGATTATAAATCGATTGAGAGAAAACAAATCCGGGTTATTTACTAAAACCGAGGTAAACACACCACGAAACAATAGCAACAATGAAGCAACAAAAACAAAAGACAATGCAACATACATAGAAACGAACTATTAAATTTACTAGTGTTTTTTTCTAATCTGAAATAAAATTAATGGTGTTGTTAACGCCTATTTTGATACTGCATTCATATTCAGAACGTGAACAATTTCACTATTATTTAACAGATACAACAGGTGAATGCAGTATATTTAAGTCGGCGAGAAGGTTTAATTGATATTGGAAAATGATAGTATATTTGATAGGAACAGAAACAGAAAATAAATGTTGTGACGGGCCACCTTCAAACGCCAAAAATGGTTATTATAAGAGTTCTCAACAAGCAAAGAGGTAGGCACTATCTCTACACCCGGTTTTGGGTGTAGCATTACTGTTCTGACTGGACGTGACTGCGAGTTAATACGTCCTGTACAGCACACTTTTGAAAGGAATTCACAACCGGTCGAAAGAAGAACAAGGGAAGATACAGTTCTTTACAATAGTCACTCCTTTGAAATTTGACAATTTACACAAAATAACTCAATCCTGTTAACTTAATTGCCTTTTATTTTAGCTCATCGGATTCGAAGGGTCATTGTTAGATTTTTCATCACTTGGCGTTCATCATCTGTGCTCATTTGTCGTCCGTTAATTTTTTACAAAAAATATTAACCTCTGAAACAACTAGGCTAAAAGTAACTTATTTAAAATCATTATCGGGGTATTTAGTTTAAAACATGTGTATGATAATTTTGTTGGCCCGAGATAGCCAACGTTGTTAGAAATAGCACAAAGGGGTAACATGCAGTTTTGTTTATAATTAGGAAAACTGCAGAAAGGTGTAGGTTCAGTAAGAACCTTTTTTGGCCCCAAAATATAGCAGTTTTACAAAATTGTGAAAATGTAATCTTTTAGCTATTTACTGGAAAGTAGAATACTTCTGCTACATAAATATGGGCTGTTTTTTACAATACAATGCACATATATTGGATACTAGCATCTTTAAGTCATGCTAAAATACTGAAATCTTCACAATTTTAGCATTTTAGTTAAATTATAGACGGTTTCCATCTTAAATGAAAGTGGCTGCATTCGTGTTCAATCATAATATTGAAATGTAAGTTGTATTTGATGATAATACATAACATATATAAAGGTTGAGGATGAACACGGATGCGGCCACTTTCATTTTTGACAAAAACCACCTGCAAAGTGACGTTTTTTGGCATATTTGATAGATTTTTCATATTTAAGCTTGAATCGGAGCGTTTTTAATGACTAAATCAGTTAAAATCTTTCACATAAACTAATTGAATAAATTGAAATAGACACTTAAGTGTTTAAAAAGTGTCCAAAATTCTGTTTCTGTGTGTGTGTGTCTGTTACATTTTAATGTTGTGTCGTTGTTCTCCTCTTATATTTAATGCGTTTCCCTCAGTTTTAGTTTGTTACCCCGATTTTATTTTTTGTCCATGGATTTATGAGTTTTGAACAGCGGTATACTACTGTTGCCTTTATTTAACTTACGATAGAGTTAAACATTTAGTATTTTGCTTTTTTCTAAATGAAAGTCAATTTTAACATATCCTGGTTATGTCCCATTTTCATGTGATTTGGGCAAAAACTGTATTGAAAGCAGTTTTTGCTGAATTTAAAATGAAAAGATTCTACAATAATTTGAAAATCCTCATCAGCATACCATCGCTGATTTTACATTGTTGATGATTGAACTGCATGTTTTAAAAATTGAGTATTAATTAAAATTTCTCATCGAACTTTTACTTGACTGTTAAATTCAATAGGTATTTAAACGACTTAGTAAACATTATGAATGGGACATACTATCCCTAACTATTTGGAGAATACCCCCTACGATATGTCAATATCACAAAAGATATATTTATATATTATAGGGTATGTCACACTGAGCCGGGTGTCTAGTAAAGGTGCAAAACCATCAAACTAATATACTTAAACGGGTGCCTTGTGTCTTTCACTTAGATATTCCATAACTCAGCATGTGATTACCTTGTAATAATATATCTTTTTGAATCATGTTTCTTATTGCTTTCGTTGGTGAAGTCTCCGTCAGAAGGTATATTTAGATATAGCCTAAATTTGATAAACGATAGGTATTTCTGTATTTTTCTACAAGTCGCATTTCTATAGTATACATACAAAATATTTGATAAAAAGGATAGAACAATTTTTTGGATATTTTGTTTATTTGATTTTTTTACCAATCAACCATCAAAACCTTTTAGAATGCCATTGGTGAGAAAGCTTGATAGCTTGACGTATACCTGGTAACAAATAATAGAAACTAGTGCTAGTGAAAAGTTAATATGACACGTCTAAATATACAAGACCTACCATGAAAAAGTATAATTTAATAGTCAAGACGCATATAATGAGGTCTACTCGTGCGTCCAAACTTCTGCAGCCAACGTCTGATGACAAAAAAAACTTACGACTTACAAAGGAAACACTCTTTTGTAAAATGTTATAGTTTTATCATATACATATGCCTTTCACTCCAGTACTTTTCAAGTACTGAATCAGGGTATATAGAAAATTCTTTTCTATTTGTCATTGACTATATTAACTTTGTTGGACGTTATTTGATGTTTGTAGTTTTTGACAATGCTGTAACGTGAGGTTTAGTTTTAAAACTGTCAGGTGAAATTATATCTATGACATACAATTATACAGGTACAGCGAACACAGAATATACAGTACTTTTATTAGACCTTTTCAACAACTCTCGACACCTACAGTTGAGAACGACTACGACAGGTAAAATGTGAGGGGTCGTCTCAAAAACTTGAAAAAGTGAGATCATTATTGATTTTATTGCTTTCAAACAAAATTAAAGCGAAAAAGCGGTCAATAAAGGATGTTATTCATGAAAACCAGCAGAAATATAAAAAAATTATAACAAAAAAAATGCCCAAACTGTTAAAGGCCCTAGGTGTACCGTACCTTCCGCTTCCGGTTCGGTTTCCGATTAAAATCATAAAAAATATTTTTATGTTTTCTTGCTTTTTTGTGCCTTCTGCAGTAGGTATTGAATCTTATAAAACACGCATTTAAAGATTTATGCATGTTTTTCATTATGGTATGATCCACCTTTTACAAAGAAAAAGGGACAAAAAAAAAATTACCAACATAATCAGGACTTGGTTCAAGCGCACATAACATTCGGCGGGGTTTTCTTAGTCTAATTTGATCCAAAACCTTCCGTATGTATGGTCAAAGATGAGATAAAAAAAAATCTTAAGTACGAAAAAAATTGAAAAAGGTACAGAACCTAAACTATGTACCGGAATTGGATATAGAGAAACAAAATGTTAACCGGTGAAAACAAAAAATATATAGCAATGACAGTGTATAAATAAAATCAACGAAACTTGATCAACTTCTTGTAAAAACCCAAAGGTCATTTTCAGGAACGGGGGAAGGACACTACGACGAAGGGACAATGTATGTAGTTTTTCGGGTCCAAAAAAATTTTGCAATGTTAACAAGCTCTATAAATTTAACTCCATACGCATATGTACAAACAAATGCACTGCTTAAATGTTGTAACATTGAAACGTGAAGTCAATTATATTTTTTTTTCAAAATTCATCAAGGAAAAACATCAACTTTAACAAGAAGCGGAGAAATCCGCCGTTGAAAAAAAATTAGATGTGATATTTTCCTTCAACCTAAACAATCATAATGTGATTATCCCTCCCGAAATTGAATATGTACATCATTTAAGGTGAAGATCGATTAAAAAACACTAAGTTGGTCGTGTTCACAACTTGTGATACGGACGGACGGACAGTCCAGTAATTATTTTTAATAAATTTTATGAAACCTATTACACCAACAAATTATTCGTTATTGGCCTACGTCAAATATTTGGTGAAAGACTCCCATAATCAGAAAATTGAAGGGATGCAGAATGATTGCAGTATTTTTTTTTAAATCAATTAAACATGAAATGTCGTGTAAATACATACAAAATAAGAAGATAATATGACGGAGACATATATTTACCTATTTAACCGACCGTGCGAGGGCTGTATAGCCAGTCAAGGTCGTTAAACACTTCCATATATATCTATTTATTTGGTTAATATACATTCTGAAGCTATATTCAAGACAGTATATAACCGCCAATCCAATATGTTACGCAATGATTATCAGGATGGTTTTTGTCTTTGAGACGACCCATCCATTTTACCTGTAACTGTAGGTGTCATTAGTTGGTGTCGAGAGATGTTGAAAAGGTCTATTAGAAGTGGGACATTTAAAGACGTATCGTATCTGTATCTGATACGTTGACGTATCTGAACGTATCTATTCGCTATAGTTAAACATACATGTTAGAATCAAAAATAGGGAAAAGAGTTAAAAAAAAAAGTGAAAAGGTGATGACAATTTTGGGTCTCTTTCATTTTTAATACCTGAATTGATTTTAAATTATTGTTTCTTGTATGTCAAAAGCCTGACTTCTTACATATGTATATCTATTATTATATTTTTTGTCCTAAAAGTGCTGTTTCTACGGTATATAGTTACACTATCTATAATACAATTATGAAAACAGACTCTAACATTTACACACATTAAACATTCACGGGTTTTTCGTGTCAATCTATATACTTGTTTATGTTTTAACACACGATATTTAAATCATTAGACTACCCAGGCGAGAAGTTTAATCATACACATATAAATTTCACGTTAACAATATTAATACGCGTACTGTACGTTTGCTAATAAATGTTAAACATCCTATTATTTAATCTTTGGATCGATTAAAAGTTTCTTTCATTTAAATAAAGAGTAACAAATATGGTTCTTTATACCTTGATTAGTGTACAATGTCATGCATCTAAAATTGTAATCATTTATCTTCCATGCACTTACTTTGTACCAAAAAATAGAGTGAACAATGGAACCTAGTGAAGGGAAACGAAGGCAATTTGATCTATTTCGTCATATATTGATTTGTTATTGGCTGTTTTATGTCAAGTGACATATATTTCAAGTATGTAAACTATCCACAAGACTACCTATGGGTACATACCAAAAGCAGATCCCTCCATTTTTAAAAGGGGTTCCAACCCAAGATAAAGGGGGAGGGGGTCTAACTGTATGTTGTATCTATGATGAGTTTATTTATTCTCATTCAAAATCAGTGATCATCACAAAAAGGGCGTTTTCCACCACACCCTTTTTGATCTACCGCTGCAAACTATATATATGTTTTAAACTTTATAATAGTTTTAGTTTTTATATAAAATTGAAAAAAATTGCAAGAATGTAAGGCTTCCACTGCAATTTAATAATTGCCTGCTTTGTGTCAGTTTATTTTGTCATCTTACCATGTAAAGAAGTACATGTATAGTAAAACACAGCTTTATATCAATAAACATACTTACACCAGCAGCTACAATCTTTTCATTTTTGAGTCAATGGCCTTTAAAATCACATATTTTACATTGATAAAAGTGAGTAGATTTACAAAACTATGTAAATGAGCTACACCTAGTCATTCAAAATATATCAATAGACTAATTACAGGATAATGAAGATAAACGCGAAAATAATTGTCCTGTCCCCGTCCGAGTACTTATCAAAATTATGTGTAAGTTAAAACCGAGGTAAAATAGTAGTGGTTCTTACGATATAAAAACCATGTCATTGACAACGCTCTGATTGACGTATTTATTTATAATTTTTGTTATCTATCATACGATTGGTTATCAATGTTAAAACCGGTAGTTATGTTTGTCTTAAAAGTCGGTTTGATGACGGAAACTCACTGCTATATTATATAGAAAGTCTCTTTGTATCATAGTAGTATTCTAATCATAGTATACATGCAGATCAACGGAAAAATAATCGTCCTTTCTTCGTCCGAGTACTTATGAAAATTATGTGTAAGTTAAAACCGAGGTATAATAGTAATGGTTCTTGCGATATAAAAAAACGATATGGACAACTCTCTTATTGGCTTCCCCGGAGGGTTCACGCATATTTATCAGTTAGAAATATGGTCTATGGCGGAATATTAGGAATCTTAATTATTGTGCATTCGGAACATTTATTCATCTTATCTGTATTAGCTTCCTGCAATTAAGAGCACCTCCATACGGAGCATTTAAGATATCTAAAACTTGGCAATAAAGAACTTAACACAGATCTCTAACTCACTATAATGCTATATAGTTATGAAAGATATAGTTGATAATCTATATAGAAAAAGAAAGAAAAAGATGCCCATACGTATGATTTTTAAAGAATAATAATGATTCAAAAGATGGACACATGTACGTCAGTCTTACATTAAATTAATCAAAAAATAATTAATGAGGCATTGCAAAATAGTCTATTGGGAGTCTTTAGTTAATGTTCCTTACGACTGCTCATCCGAATAAGCGTAACTCTCATTGAGAGATTAAATGATATAATATAAAACCATTTTTGAAGAGGCATAACTTTTAAGTTTAAGGTACAAAAGGTTTCATTACGAAACACACGAGGTAAATAGTGAATGCATTCTAATTGCCTACGATCATGATGATAAAACGTAAATGTACACACATATGATCATTGATAAATTAAAAGAAACGGTTAAAAATACAGAAGAATTAATTGACACAAAAGAATATCCTTTAAAGATTCTGAACAAAAACAAGATTAAACTGCATTTGTTGAATTAATTCTAAGAAACAATAAATTTGAGTTAAATGGAAAGTTATACAAATTATAGACCCGAGCGTCTCCTCCATAGGTGGTATATTTTCACCATCATGCAAATATTGGCATCCCTCTGTCTTATTAATAAATGCTTAGATAAGTTCAAATGGAAAGAAAACATCAAATTATACCTAAACAAAAACGAAAAACAGACACGATAATAATCAAACAAAAAAACAGGCTCCGGATTTGGACAGGTATATTAAGTATTCATTGTGTGTTAATTTGCGGTTTTTTTTATTGAGTTAAGCCTTACAATTGTTATTTGATAGTGTGTCCTTCTAAGTTGGGATGTTATACTATTGTTTCAGAAAAGGTTTGGTACTATTAAGATGTTTCATCCCTCTGCAAATGTTTGTACCTGTCCTAAGTCAGGAATCTGATGTACAGTGGTTGTCGTCTGTTTATGTAATTCATATACGCGTTTTTCGTTTTTATATTGGTTAGACCGTTGATTTTCCCATTTGAATGGTTTTACACTAGTAATTTTGGGGCCCTTTATATCTTGCTGTTCGGTGTGATCAAGGCTCCGTGTTTAAGGCCGTACCTTGACCTATAATGGTTTACAGTTTTATAAATTGTTACTTGGATTGAGAGTTGTCTAATTGACACTCATAGAACATCTTCCTATATCTATGTACAAGCAGCAAATTGAATTATTAAACTGGATCCAAACCCATTTCTAAGGTGGGACAGGATATTACGGCACAAAATAGAATGATAATCAAGTAGATTTGTCTTATTTGGTATGAATAAAATTTCCACATTTTATGAAACAAAATATCGTACTTGCTCTGAAATATGTATATTGAAAAGAATAATATATAAACTACTGAGGTATTCCAGGTAAAATATTACCTCTAGCAATAAACTACACCATAGATGTTTCATATATTGGTAGTAGTTTGACTATTCAAACTGGTAACAATGAATGCTAACACCATCAAGAAACGAACTATTAAAATAAAAACATTCCTTATCTCCCTACTTTACATTTAATACCACTCTTAACATGTCATAATTGTTGTGATTTACAATAAACAGAATATATAATCCTCCACACACATGGTAATGAAAATACTGAAATATAATTTACAATTCAGTTGAAATAGGAATTAGCATAAAAAATTTCTAAGGTTCACGTATTGACTTTTGTTTTAAAAAAGCAACTTGTTTTTCACTTTTTGTTGTCTATAATACGATAGGTTCTCAATGTTAAAACCGGAAGTCATGTTTGAAATAAAAGTCGGTTTGATAACGGAAACAATATTCGGACACCTTTTTTTCGTTTTACTCCCAAAATAACCTAAACTGAATAGTCATAAGAATGGATGACAAATGCGACTATGCGTGGTACATGTAGGACAGAGAGACATGATGATTCATTTAGTCTGTGAGGAAGAGAAGCGACACACAAAATGAGGTCTTCTCGTTTAGGACACAGAGACATGATGATTAATTTAGTCTGGGAAGAAGAGAAGCGACACACAAAATGAGGTCTTCTCGTTTAATATTATAGATGATCAATGGTTTAAATATCGAATGTTTGGATATAAACGAGTAAAAATAAATTGAAAACTTTCGTGTAATAAAAGGAGTGTGTTAATGGCCGAAAGACATCTAACATAACAAATAAATCAAACCACATAAACATATACTATTTAAAAACGTAAATAACTAATTTTATGCAATAACCCATAGATACGTTCAGATACGTCAACGTATCATATACAGATACGATACGTCTTTTATGGTCCCACTTCTATTTAAAAGAAAGTCACATGGTCGCGACAATTTTCACATGCCGTTTAAAGAAAGATCATTCATGATCAACTAATTGACAGCAGGATGGCTGGATGTAAATTGTAACTTTTCTGTTTCTGATATAATTCTTACAAAAATGTTTTTATAATCAAAATAAAGGCCAAAAGCGACGTATAGAACTAAAGCAAAAATCGATTTAATTGAATTCAGTCTTTTGAAAATCGACCTTTGTTTAAGTACGAATACAGAATTTCAAAACTAAATATGTACGGGTATCATATTAATAGAAGCACATACACTTAACATAATACTTGTAGAAGGTACCTCTGAATTGGGTTAAGCGGTATACACCTTGTCAGTATTTAGTACGATAATAATATGAATATATTATATAAATACATGTATATAAATATAATAAATTGTCTAGACGGATTAATCGAACTTGTCCAATAAGCATATTTTCAGTGAAAGTGTACAGTTTTTTTTCTGTTTGTTCATATGTAGTGATAAACCTAATGTGATAATCAAAAAACGAAATTTATTTGAAGAAGGAGTTCAATAAAACAAGTTTTGCAGTACCGTTATGCTGAAAATCAGATACACGTATATATCGCACTGACGGCTTAAAGGATCAAATTACTGTTGATTCAAAGGAGAAACTTGTTGTAATTACTTCGGATAAACTTTATTGCATCTTTTACATCCTTTGTTGAATTTAATCACTACTTATCTCTTAATTCAAGAAGCGTTTTTATGCATGAAATAAGCAGAAGTTAATTGATATATTTGTTGAAGACCATACATTGACATCTATGTGTATTTGCTTAAAATTTCTATTGTCGGATTTCTATGTCTTTCACGTTTATTCAATCATTCACATGTGTATCGTCATTATGCAAAACATTGTGACATCGCGGATAATTCCTGTTGATAAATCTTTTAATGCGTTTCATGGCCAGAATTCGAAATGCTCTGATGTGCTAATTCAGATGTACGCAATCAAGATAAATATCAAAACTAATAATTAAAATATGAACCACCAAAGAACATCCAATAATCTCATTATAAACGGATTTTTTTTCACACGAAGTTTTGTTTACATTTTTTTATTTATTATACAAATCTATACAAGCTTTTATATCTGTGATAGTTTATTTGATTAAGAAGGATATCTTTCATGTGAACATTTCAAAAATGTATTTTTCAACTATATTATCGTTTCTTTTTATATGAAGGTAGAAGTGTTTCAATCTAAGACTTATAAGTTTATTTAAAACCAATCCTGCATATTTTATAGATCCAAATTATATGATCGCAAAATACTGTATTTACAACTTCAGTCATCAGTTACAATCCAGATGAAAAATACTTCTCTTTAAGTTTTACAATTTTATCCATATACTCTTCATCGTTTTAAAAGTCTGTATACGCATTTTCATTATGTTCAACGGCAATCAATAATGGAATTATACATTTCTATTTCTGCATCAATTCCAGTATTGCACAATTAGCTTCAAACTGATACAAGTAACTGTCAACGAAGTTTTTTGGAAGACCAATAATGACTTTCGAGCTATTTTGTATGCCATCTGTAACTTTTTGAATTGTAAAGAACGGCACCCATTATATAAACAGCATAGTAGGAATTGCTTGCTTTTATTCAAATAACTAGTAGCGTCGAGTAAGATCCATTTCTGATGTATTGCAACGTACTCAGACCCAAAGCTTTTAATAGCTTGAAATCCTGTCAAATGCTGACAAATATGGACTGCTTCACATATTGATTTTTAACTTCCTTTAGAGCTTGAATTTTAAATCCGTTACTTGCTGTGCTCTTACATTATCGATGTATATTTATTCCAGTACTAATTGTCTTTTAAGATAGATTTAGATACCTTATTCTCTAAAAACAAAATATAAGTTTACAGAGAAACATATAATTGAAATACAAATACAAAAGTTAAGGTAAACACATTCAGTACGATATTGTAAAATGAAGTACAAAATTATGATGGCATACATGTTATGTAACATGCACAATAGAAAAAAAGAATATATGAATATCGAGACAGTTAAGATTTTCAAGTGTTGTGTTGTGTACGCAGTCTAGTTGAATATATTGCATATGTTAAAATTAAATTGGGAATGGAAATGCGGAATATGTCAAAGAGACAACAACCCGACCAAATAGCAGCTGACATCCGAAGGCCACGAATGGATCTTCAATGTAGCGAGAAAGTCCCGCACCCGGATGTGTGCCTGAGCTGGTCCCTAAATAATAATATGTACCAGTTCAGTGAAAATGGACGTCTTACTAAATTCCCAGACATATAATGAACTAATATTTAAAAAGCATACAAGACCAAGAGAGGTGAAATATCAACCCCACTTACACATTTAGCCAAAAGAAACTCATATTAATACGCACAGTAAAACTATGTTAAAAGAAGTACGAATCCGATGTCAAGAAAGGTAACAAAAGAATCTAAGCAAAATGTCAACGATAGATAAAGGAAGATGTGATGTGAGTGCCAATGAGACAACTCTCTATCCAAATAACTATTTATAAAAGTAATATGCATATTTTTGATCTATGTAAAAGCGAACTTTCAATATGCTGACCCCTTCTCTTACTGAAACTCTTCATAATCAATTCGAAATTATTGTTCTGTTTGTATTCATATTGTAAGTTTATTCATCTTAATCACTGAGAGGCTAAGTGATAGAATGACAAAAATAAGGCAAATTTGCGAATCGATGAATTTGAAGAAATGAAGAATGTGGCCAAGCAAATCAATTGATCTTGATAAATCATGCAATTTTAAATTTAAATTTTTCTTTGTATTTATAATTTTCTTAAATAATGCGGTTACTTTAATGGTCTCATAGTCTCTATTTTTACAATCCTCTTGACACATATCTATGACTGAGTCATGGTATCGATACATCTCACATTAGTTATTTTAAAAGTGCAAAATATTCATATCAAGACTGGATGGAACTTATTTTGCATGGCTTGGATTGTTATATTTTAACAAGAATTACATATTTTTACCTTCTTCCATCCCTGTTAACATGTGCTAATTCAATACTATACAGTTATTTAATCTGTAACTATTCAATAGATCAAAATATATTTCTCGAGGTATGAAGATCAGCTCATTGTTCTAATGCCGAAAGCCAACGAGGGAAATATATTTTGATCTATTGCACTGTTACACATTCAATAACTGTTTTATTACCTAATACAAACTGAGTCAGATCTAACAAATTCTTAGAAATAAACACGTGTAAGTAACAACTGTATTAATTATAATGTGTTACTAAGGAGCATACATGTACAACCAATACTTTAGAAATTCAATAAAACGGACATGAAATCAGAGTAATTTAAATGACAAGAAATCATTAAAGTCAACAATAAACATAAAAACGTTTAAAAGACCCAATTTGATTGGAAACCATGAATACCTTTCAACTAATCAGATTTCAGAATAAGAGGTCATAACAGGTCAGTGCAATAGGCTGCACACAGGTGCAATAGAACGATAACTTCCAGTGTAATAGGACGATAATTTCCAGTGCAATAGACCATAAAACAAAAAATGGCAGAAAAATAGCAAATAATATAGAAATATTAATAAAACAGTAAAATACTCTTTATTAGGTAATTATGTTTTATTATTAATAGGTGCTCTTGATATATCATGCTACTTTAAAATAATCGGTCCTTTTTTATATATGCTTTACATTTGCATCTTCATCATACAGTTTTGCAAATTATTGTGCCGTTAAATATATAGATATAATTATTATGTCTTATGTCTGATATTCATTTAGAATTGCAAGTAACATAACATTAAAACTTGAGTTGAACTGTATTAGCTCCAACATAAATATTCGATGTTTTCCAATGTCAATGTCGATAATCTTTTTCTACAATGTTCACAAGACACATATTGACTATTTTAGTCGTTTTTTTTTTTTTTTTGCTTTGGAATTGTCATTTTCCATTAACGTAATGAGATTTGTAATCTCATTGGTATATTTCACCTTTTTGAATTCCTTTGTTATTAATTATTTTTGATACAGATATTTTGTTGAGAAAAAATTTCATTAAGAACTATTCATATGCTATGACTTATCATATGTAAATCTTGTAATTTTATATGAATAAGTAAATATTCTAATAGAATTGACTTTATTTCTCTTATACATCGGACGTTTAGACAAATATGAGCAAATGTTGTATTTTTTTGTGACATTTAAAACTTGATATACTTGAACGTCAATAATATTCTCTAACATTGTTCCAATAGTAATTAGATAGGATTTATCTATTCGTTTTTCAAATTATGTTTTGTCATCTAATCTGGAATTTTGGTTAGCCATGAAAACTGGAACAACCCACAAATATTTTCTAAAAATGTCCTTTATCAAGTCAGAAATATGGCAGTTGTAATCAAATAGTTCGTTTCCATGTATGTTGACTTTTTTTTGCTCTTCAGTATTACTGTTTTCCGTTGTTTTCCTTTTTAATAGTTGATTGATATGTTTCCCTGGGTCCTAGATTGTAACCTGGATTTTTTTTTTTTTTTTTTTTTTTAACTCAATCAATTTATGACCTTTAAACAGCGGTATACATTTTATTAATGTTGCCTTTACTTGTTGTCGTTTTGATGTGTTTGAACTTTTGATTTTTTAATTTGCTTGGGGTGTTTCCGTTTTAAAAATGTTTCGGTGTTCTTTTTTTGTTGTTGTGAATCTACTTTTTAATATATTTTTATAAATAATGACTCTTTTGGTCGGTTTTTGATTTTTGTCTTTTGCCTTTAAATTGTCAGTTTTCCATTAACTTAATAAGATTTGTAATCTCGTTGGTATATTAAACCTTTCTTGAATTTCTTTTTATATTAATTTTGTTTGAATCAGATATTTTGTTGAGAAAAAATTTCATTAAGAACTATTTATATGCTATGACTAATCATATGTAAATCTTGTAATTTTGTATGAATAAGTAACTATTCTAATAGAAATGACTTTCTTGCACTTGTATATCGGACACATTTAGACAAATACGAGCAAATTTCGTATTTCGGTTATGACATTTAGATTTTATCTAATTGTTTTCAAAATTATGTTTTACTAGCTATATACGTGCCATCAAATAGGCTATCCACACAACCTGGTTCAACCAACAAATTGTTTCTTAAAATGTCCTGTAGCAGTTCAGGAATATGGCAGCTGTAATCAAATAGTTCGTTTCTCTGTATGTTGACGGTTGTTTTTTTGGACTCCAGTGTTTCGGTTTTTCGTTGTTTTTCTCTTATAGTTGTTTAGTGTGCTTCACTTGGTTCTAGATTGTAACCCGGATTTGTTTTTATCTCGATCGATTTTTGACCTTCAAACAGCGGAGAACAGTTGGAGAAAACCAACGATCTTCGATAGGAAAACTGACAATCCTAGTCAATTAAGATTTGTGGGTAAGTGCATCCACACAAGCGTGGTTCGACCTCGCAACTTCAGTGTTGACTGGCTCTTGATAATAATAGTAGAACTACTTAGACCACGTGGCAACAGAGGCCCCCAAAATATAATATACAAGAGTTTTAGCATGTAACAAATAAATATTTGTATTTGTTATATGATATGAAACGTTCTCAACGTGAAAGGCGTTGACCCTATTTCTAATATTGTGTATACCAGATCTTGCAAGTATGAGGAAACAATCATTTAATCGTAAATATGTTAGAAACTCTACAGAAGAGACAAACGATTACAAAAGAGGACACTCGTAAATCATACATGAATAAAAACGAAAAAATTAAAAAAAGAATAAAAACAGTCGACTAAAATCAAATTTATATAAAAGTAACCGAAGTTTGAGCATGATGATTCCAACAAAACCAGATTCATCTCGTACAAACGAACATAATAAAATTATATTAAATTAGAAAATGTGTAACTATCAGTCAAAGCGATAACTAACGCATCGAATATCAAAATATCATAAAAACATACAATGAATGACTTGAGGATCTATATATTCTTTATAAAATTACAGAAGGTATGATTTATTTGTATCATTTATTATTGGAATTTCGTCGGATAATTATTCACAAATTGTGAAGTAAACATTAGAACTGTTTATTATTTGCGATATCCTGGGATTTCTATATTTCTTCTGGATATACAAAACAAGTAAACATGTTTATATTAAAGCATCATTCATCATTTGTTCGCTGTTTGCCTAAGTAGAACAACTCATTCATTGACCTGTTTAATTTCGAGTTAAAAATTAGATAATCTGAGTAGAAAATTATTGGAGTGGTTTCAAACATTATGTCGTATGTACACGTGTAATTTCGAGTTATTCTCTTCTATATATATTTGATTTGTTATTCATACATTGTTCTAAGAAATTCATTTAAGTTATATAAAAATTTATTTTCAGTCTTAACTAAAAGGGAAAGTTATCTAAGAATTTAATTTGAGTGTTAAGAAAGGAAAAAGTTTTCTAAGAATTTAATGTCTTTTATTTTTATAATAAACCAATAGCAGATACTTAATTAAAAGCGTCTGAATAACATCCGTCTAAGTAATGACCAACGTTAGTCAATGGTTATTATATGCAAGACATGTTTTGTTGTCAGTATCATAGGTTATCTGAGTGTAACGCGACTTATTATTGTTGATTCTGGTTCTTTCATTGCTCTTGAATTTTAATGACTTTTGTTTACAAAAAAGAATAGTTTATTTATCGTAATCATTTATATGGAATGCTATTTACGTCAAAGTAATATATATAAGTATTTCCTATCTGTTTTAGATCCTTAATTCTAATAATCTATATAGTATACTTATTTACTTAAGGTTATATTTTGCCATCATCTGAATAAAATATTTCTGGGTCTTTGTGTGTGATCCTCTGAGGATATCTGTGAAACAGATATAGTATGACAATCAATCAACTTATGATGACGTCTGTAAATAGTTATCAAAGGTAATATCAGGCTCATAATGTAAAACTTTCGCAGAGATGACCATAACTTAAACACTTTGAAAGCAGTGGTTTTCCCGATTGCTGGTAAGAAGAAGACTCACTTTATTGGTATGCATTAGTGAATTCGAATGTTGAGTATATATCAATGTTATATAATCATATGTTTGTATTATATATTTATTCGTATATATGCAATCGTACAGTATACGAATTTAATTCAAATAAACTTATCAGGAAATACACACGTTTGTGTTATTGTTGTGGATTGTAATGATAATCATAATTACCTAATAGTTAGCAAAGGTACCAGGATTATAATTTAATACGCTAGACGCGCGTTTCGTCTACATAAGACTCATCAGTGACGCTCAGATCAAAATAATTATAAAGCCAAACAAGTACAAAGTTGAAGAGCATTGAGGACCCAAAATTCCTAAATAAGCTTTTCTACTTATCTGATTATTTATACTTTCTTACTGAATGATAGAGTAGTTGTCAGTTATCTGCCTGATAAAACCACCTAAGCAGCTAGTAAAGCGAATGAGTCTCGACTTTCCGAATTGATTTTCCTCTAAGTTCAGTATTTTTGTGATTTTACTTTTTTCTATTTCAATATCAGCTAACAGCATGTCTTGTTCATTTATTTCTCTTTGTATGTATTTGGAGTATATGTTTTGTAACCACTAACTTATTTTTGTACCAGGCTGGATACCGTCCTCATTATTAATGTTTATGTTCACTTTCTTCTTGTCCATGACCTTTTTCTTCCTTTTCTTCCACATGTTTGTTCAGAACAATTATTTGTTTTGTAATAAGATTGTCCTTTTTTTTTAATTTCTGGATGTTTGTTGCCTTTTCTTTTAAAAGAAACTACGTGGCTGTTTTATGTTCCAAATAATGAACGAAACCGTGCTTTACCCATGCACTGATCTGTGTATCCATGCTTGAATTTATCTTTGTAACAGTCTCCTGCTCGTCTGATTGTTAATATGTTTTCTTTCTCGTTCTTTTTAATTCCGTTATACCTGGTGTGTGTTGTATTTGGGAATAACTATTTTGTATTTAGCCACCAAAATGTAGAAGGGTTTGCTAAAAAAGTGGTAGATATGGATTTTTTCGACATAAGGAAGTACCATGTGCTGTTGATGTTGAATTTTTGTGTATTAGTCGTATAATTATATATGTTAATGTATCGACTTTTGTCATCTTTTACACACATTTTTCAGGACGTAAAAAGACAAACATCAAATCATTGCGCATGCGTGGCAGCCAACAACAAAAAAAAAAAAAAAAACCGGAAATTTATAAACATGACACAACTAAATAAAAATAAAGTGTACAGGGACAAATATATATAAATATTTCAACAAAAATCTAAATCATTTTTACTTTTTGTTATACACAGAACAAACAAATAATTCGTGGTGAAATGTCTAGAACCTTGCATGATCCTGATAAACCCCGACATTTATTATGTGATTAACGGATCAATTTCATATGATAATCCATTACACACTGAAAGAATCAGTACAGTTATCTTTGAATTTGTTTTTTAATTGTTTAATCTAATAAACAAATACCCCAGACAGTCATTATTTAATTGAATGTTTTATGTTAAAGAATACTGAATGTTTAGAAAGAAATTAATTATATTCATTTGATTTAATAAACCGTTTTATGTGTACAGATACATGTAGCATTTTGACAAGATTTATTTTTTACCTCTGAAATCAAGGCCTCAAACCTTCAGTTGTGTTTGTTTATCACAGTGCATTAACTGCGAGATACCAGAATGGAGTAGTGTCAATTCACATCACTAACGAAATTATGAACAAAAATACGTCTATTTTAAGTTCATGGGGAATTTCAATAACAGATGAAGAACTGGATCTTCCATCCCTCTGAACATGCATGATTTAATTAGTGTCCATGCAAACATTGTTACATTGCGTTTTTGAAATTTGTACTAGGAAACCACTTTTTGAAATATTAACAACATTTTTTCCAGTAATAAACCTGCTTCTTTAGAATACCTGATCATAACTCTTCAGTTTAAAACAAAGGGTCAGATCGATTCAGACATTGATACTTACCACAATCCAAAGATCTTTTTGTGTACATACATTTTTAGTGCAATAGTATACAACATCTGATTTTTTTCTATTTATAGTAAAATTGCTTATTGGACCCTGTGAAACTTTGATAAGATGTTGTTTGATAAACTGGCATTGTCTTTGTGAAATTTAACACCTTAAGGTGGTACCTATCACTTTAACTAAAATTAACTTGGCTCGTTTAATTTTCTTAAAATTTTGACAAAGTATTTACTTTGACCCTTTGACAAAAATATAAAAATTTCAAAAAATTAAACCAACCGTTTTATCAAAAAAATTACACTGGTTATATAGCAGTTTGACAAACACTTATTTTGATCATTGAGAAGCTTGATATTCCCTAATGAACACTACGTCATTAAAACGTTCTGCTGATTTTACAGAGTTATCTCCCTGTAGTGTTAAGTACCACCTTAACTACATACTTATCATTTTGTCATCAAGCAAAAAAAAAAAAAAAAAAAAAAAAAAAAAGCAATATGTTATGGAATAACTTTCAATTTGAAAGATAATTTAAAAACATTTCTATTTCTGGAAAAAATGAAATGGTTATATAAATATTTTTATATTGCCAGAAAGTCAAATGGAAATGTTAAGCTCACACACAAATTCTTTCACGAAATCACAGTTTGTATTATACATCAGATAACCAGTCCCTGTAGAGAACCTGAGTCGGCCACAGATTCTAGGAAAAATCGGTAAAATACGGATATCGGTAGGTCCAAGACCATAGATATCCTGAAATAACTCTCCTGATGTCCATGTGCCATTTATCAGTCCGATCCAATAAAACTGCGACGTGGAACCTAAATTTAGATAAAACAATCCAATTGTTTAGCTACTATAATACTTTAAAATGCTTAGATTGGAAATTATGTAAAATTCATAGAAACAACGTATAAGAAAACTTAGATTCATTACAGTAACTGTAAATTCAGAATTATTATTGCGAGCATTAATTATTGGAATTTTGTGACTTTAGACTAAATTACGATTTTAAATTTTGCGATATTGAGAAAATAGTAAAAAGTTCGCATTTATTGCAATAATAAAAACATCGTAATAATTTCTGAATTTACATGTACAGTAGTAGGAAAAACATACGATTTCCTTATTTGTACGATTAAATTGATAATCATGTGCCGTAAATGTATATTGAACGAATATGGTCCGCCTACTTGTCACTCAAGTCAGATATAGATAAAGCAAAATTAACCAAGTCATCACTTTATCTGCTTGTGATTGCTATCAAAAACAGTGTCAATTCTTATGATACTTATAAACAAAGACAACAACTTGGAATGTAAAACAAATGAAAATGATAAAAGAAAATAAAATTTCAATTCATCCAATTTACCAGCTCCCGCAATGAATTCAGCACATTGGTTTGATTACAAAACTATCTATGCTTTCTTATTGCTTTCAAAGTTCGAAATATTCTCGACTCGTGTATGTATATTCTTTATAGATGTGTGATATTTGGTAAAATAACGACTTACAATTTTTCAAACTTGTGTTGTGAAAATTCAATTTTTCTACTGTGTCTACAGTTACAAGATCTCCTCCTTCATCAATACATTGTTGTCTCGCATCATACCAATTTAGCTGTGTGGAATTAAACTTTAAGCATGTTCTAGAAGAAATATCATAATCATATCCAGGAAGGTTACATTCTGAAAATATTTTCATAAAGATTTCGTGTAATTCCTATGCATTTTAAAAGAACATTGTAATTTAATTAAGTTGACAGTCATAAACGAGAACAAATAAAAAGACAGGACTGTAACAAAAATGTTGTCATCTGTGACTCAAAACCATCTTTACAGCCAACAACTCATGTCATGATGTCTTCCATTAAATGTCATTTAGGTGTCTTCAACATAATCTCATGCAGATCAAAAAGATAATCAGTAAATGTAAAACTATTATACTACAACTTAAAAAATATCGTTTTGTGTAAATTTAGAAACTTTTTAATGTTACCTTATTTTAATTAAAGAAAAATCTCGCACCTTGGAATTCCAATACGTTTGTCCATCTGATTGCGGTATACAATTTTTGACGCATATATTTCCTGGGTTTGTTACGATATTGATAACCACATTTAACCAAACGTAAATGAAAACATAAATTATTGCTCAAGTTACAACACAGTAGAAAATTATTGTTTTATTGTGGCTAACATTGATTTTGATTTTGAATGATTTTAACATAACTAAATCTATAACGCTATATATGTATAGTTATGATAACTCGTGATTCTACATCCTGTCGATACAATTAAAAGAGAGGCGAAAGATACCAGAGGAACATTCCAACTCACAAGTCGAAAATAAACTGATAACGCCATAGCATAAAACGAAAAAGACCAACAGACAAACAAAAGTACACAAATCACAATATAGAATAATAAATACTGAGCAACACGAACCCCACCAAAAACCAAGGGTGATCTCAGGTGCCCCGGGAGGGTAAGCAGTTACTGCTCCACATTTAGCACCTGCATGTCGTGTTGCTCATGTTAGTACAAAATGAAATAAGTCTAATGCGGTTGGTCACATTCGAGAAAGGGGGACGGGATTGAAGTAACGACATTACGAACATATCCGCTACTACTTGGAACTCTTGGTTTAATAGGAGATATATACTCCGTATGCAGGCGCTGCTGGAATATTGCTACATATAAATGGAAAGTTCATAATTGGGAAGCTGAAACCATCTCTTTTGTCGTAAAGTTTTGTTTTCAACTGACCCTCATTGTCAATTTCTAGATGTAAGTCAAGATATGAGGCAGACTTAACTGTATCTGTTGTATCCTTTATCTCAAGTTCGATGGGACAGATTCGTTCAACATAGTCACCAAATCATGAATTATTTAGTTAGAGAAGATCATCTATATAGTTGAAAGTAAAGTTAAAGGATAATGCTAATTTCTTTTCTTTCTTCCTAAGAAGTTCCTGCATGAAGTCAGCCTCGTATAAATAAAGGAACAATTTGGCAAGAAGAGGGACACAGTTTGTTTCCATGGGAATGCCGATTGTTTGTTGAACAACAAGTCCTCAAAACGTAACAAATATGATGTCAATCAAGAAATTAAGCATCTTGATAATGTAAGTTTCAGAGAATTGTTTGTTTGAATCAGAGTTATTTTTTACAAAGTAGGATTTGTCCCTCCCTAAAACAAGACACTTGTATCTACGTTGGCATCTTTTTTATGGAACAAAGCAGGACAAACTCTTTAACTTATACTTTGGCATTGCACAAGGTCATGCGTTTCGAAGACTGTTTATTACATCTTTACACTAAATGCGTTGGGTGTGTTCTGACTAATAATTTACAGTTAGTTCTTATGTTGTGCTATTACAACACTTTCCCAGGTAAGGGGTGTGTGGAGGGGGAGGTTGAGCGCTCATAGACATGTTTACACCCGCCACATTTTGTTTGTGACTGTCCGAAGTGAGAAACCTGTAGAACAGTGGTTGTCGCAGGTTCATGTCTGTCATATTTGTTTTTCGTAAATTAGGCAGATAGTTTTCTCGTTTAAATTGTTTCACATTTTTCAAGTCAGAGCCTTTTATTTCCGACTATACCGTATGGGATTTTCTAATTGGTTGTAGACCGTACGGTGGCCTATAAATGCTTACTACCTCATCACATCTGGTTTTTTTTTATAAACTATTGCTCAAGTTATAATTAAAGAATAATTCGGTAATATTGCAAGATATTGACGGTAAAATATCTACTAGCAGTGTTAGATTTTTTTGGTAAAATTTCTTGCACCCCGTTTAGAAGACGGATTGACGACGGGTTCTTTTTTTCTGGGATTTATTTTTGCGTAGTATGATTAAATCTCCATGTAAAAATAACATTCGTTTTATTTGCCTACAGGTACGAGAATCGTCGCTACGTTCCCATGTGGTGTGTCAAAATTATATCTACAGATACAACGAAACTCCAATTTCGACGTTTCTCTTTCGCCTCTCTTTTAAAGTCATTATGATACTTCAAATGTACAAAAAAGTTGAATATATTTTATAAACTTGAATTGCTAGGGAAAGTACACGTGTACATTGATTTTCTTTTAAAAGGAAATCCTTTAACTTATCATAACCTTAAGAAATGTACTGCTAATGAGTTATTGTCTTCCCGTACTCTAATTCACCGATACATGTAGAAAATTAAAATTAAACTTAAGAAAAAACATTGCTCTATTGCATGTCAATCATTTTATATGGAACGCCGTAACTGTCTTATAGTGTAAATATTTAATGTGTTTTATCGTTTTGTCTTTACGTCTTGTCATTTCGTCTTTATTTTATGTGTAAGTGCCTTTATTTCCTGACACTGCATCTCTGTGTTATGTCAAATTAATTATTTGTTTTGTCAAACAATTGTATGATATGTCATTGCTATTCTTTGTTATGTGCAAAATGCAATACATCACGTTGTAACTACTGTATATTCTGTGAATACCTCTAAACTTTAGGATCAACTACTTTTACGTTCTTTCACGTTTCCTCTTTGCTGTGTCTATTCTTCCTTTAAGTAAGTCAGTTATTAACTGTGTCCTGTCTCAAATGTGATTGTTATGTTAAATGTTCTAAACGTTTTGTTTTGATACGTCTTTGTTCTATGAAAACCTCATTATATTATATTGCAATGGCTTTATGTTGTGTTTATACATATGTATCTTCTGTGAAATATATAATATATCATGGTATAGCTAATATGCGTTTTGCCAAACAATTGATACTTTCTGTTAACATTCAAGATCTACTGGTACGTTATGTGCAAATGCCTATTACGTTATGTGCAAATACCTATTACATTATGTGTAAACACCTATAACGTTATGTGCAAACACCTATTACGTTATGCGCAAACACCTATTACATTATGTGCAAAGTCTGTTTTTTGCCATGAAATTTTTTATGGGTGGTGATTTCACAAGACTTCAATATATGAATGGGGGTGTTTATTAATTCCAGGCTGCACACCTGTACCCAAAAACTCCCATTGAGACCCTCCCCCCCTGTGAAAATGTTTAACAATATACTGAAATCATATTGAGGAATAAAGGTATATAGGCTACAGGTTATATACATATACCGTATATGTACATGTTTTATGAATTGAAGGCGCAGTTATTATTTCTTTATATATAAATAATTTTGGCTAAAATTAGCAATACCAATTGAAGTTAATTATTTAATTTATGAGACAAATATTTTATGATGTTATAAGATATAATGTTATTAACTTCAACAAATGTAACTGATTACTTAATATTTTAATAGTCACCAAGATTAAGCAAGCAAATCGTAGGGATGTTCCTGGTTAAACAATACAAATAAAATCAATACTTAGCAATATAACAAAAATGACTAGCTTTGAGCTATTATATCCGAACTTAGAAAATCGGCGGAATTACAATAACGTATGATGTGTTCCTAAACTATGTAATAATCGAACGCGTATAGAGAAACTATAGAGACCTTTTCAATAGATCTGTATAGCTATTTGCTATTGGATACATAAATTACACGTTTCTGTGAATACCTTTTCGTATAGAATTTGGATTAGAAAGTATAAACTTTTATACCTAAAATATGTATGGAATTATTGTGTGAATATGCCGGAAGGTCACGTAGACCGTTAATAGTTCTTTAAAACTTAATAGTGTCTTTTATTGTGTAATTAAATTAAAGACTCTGGTAACGAGTCGTTAAGTATATTACGTCAACAGAAATTGAGTCAGAATAATGACTTTAATGACTTGAAAAAGCTTTTTAAATAAGCTAACCTTGAAATGTGTCACGTTGTTTATATAATGGAAAAGGTCAGAAAGACTCCTAAAGTTGCTTTATTATAGCAGTTTGGAAGTTGGCTTTTGACTAGATGTTGCCTTATGCCCAGTTGAACCACAACTGAAAAAATGCAATACGCACGCTCTTTTATACCTAAATTTCGACTAGAAAATGACGTTTCGACTCTAAAAGACTCGAAACGTTACGTCTTTGACACGTTTAACGACAATTGATACTTGCTTTACGGCAATTGTACTGGAATAACAAAGTTGACCTTTCAATGTAAACAATCGTACAAAATTGATTGACCAGGTATCCCTACGAAGCAATGATAAATGTGCATGATATGGAAATAATGTTACATGTAAAATCATCTTAACAATGAAGTTTCAAATCACGGAAATAATCAGAAAGATACAAAACAGGTAAGTGCATGCTTTAACTTTTACGTTGCATTTGACGTCCAGAATTATTTGAAGGTTATCTGTTTTTATGCATATGATTATATATATATGAATATTATTAAAAAGAAAACTTGGTGACTAAAACTGAACATGACCTGTTAAAGAACGGTAGAGTTAAGAAAAGGTGGGAACAGCGCAAACGCTAAAACGTTACAATATAAATGTATTATGTTCTAGAATGTTCCATGAAAATTGACCCCCCTTTAAATAATGCCAAGGAGACCCACAGCTGAAATTAAATTTCCGTTTCTTTTTTAAACATGTTTGAAATAAAAAAAAAAACAATGCACTCACACTACGTCCCCTTTCATAGGTAATACCTGACTCATATTAAGGGGACGAAGTCCCCTATTACGGTAGAAAAATTAAAAAAAATTAAAAAAAAATTAAGGTAGATGGGGTTGTCTTAATTATAATCCATAGAATTTTTTAATAATTTGCCAAAATGTAGTTTATATCCTGCTTGTTTAAAAACATTAATAAAAAGAATGGGTCACAGGACTTATTTTCACACTACAGGTTGTGCAAAACTGTCAGATTTTGTATAGATTATGCATTGAAAACCTAATTTTCCACCATAAAACGAAAACTACACCA
This sequence comes from Mytilus galloprovincialis, assembly GCF_965363235.1. NCBI lineage: Eukaryota > Metazoa > Mollusca > Bivalvia > Mytilida > Mytilidae > Mytilus > Mytilus galloprovincialis. The sequence continues at coordinate 66,803,891 of NC_134838.1, read as the reverse complement.
TAGAATTTTGAGATAATATATGAGTAGATAGCTCCAATATTATGCTTTTAGATAAGAAAAAGAAAAAAGGGGATCACCGGACTCGTTTTCTTGCTACATAATAATATTGGTAAATTCCTAACACATTCTATTGTAAAAGTAACACTATCTGAATTATCTGCCCTTGCATTTGAGTTGCCTCCCCTTATTTGGCAAAGTGGGAAAAATTTGAATCAAACACAAGTATTCGTTTTTTTGTAAAATATAACCATACATATGATAAAACATGGCATTTTATATATTATAATGAAAATTCTTACTCATGAATTACCTACCAGTTCTAAAAATTTGCACATTTCATCAAAGATTTAGACCTTGTTTTCTGGTATTTCAAAATCCAAGATGGAGGAAGACACCCTATCTACCTTAACCGCAAAAAAATCATTCTACTAATGAACTCAAAATCGTTAACTTTTTTTTCAGACTTTTTTAAATCCCCGCATCTGCGCAGAAATCTACTTCCCTTTTCCGGTCTTGTTTTCATGAGACTTTGAATAAAATATATATTTATCAGTCTAGTAAAATATAGGAAGGAACGTAATACCAATTCATTTTTAAATATTGTTTGATATAAAAAAAAACAAAAAAAAAACGTTACCTGATGACAACGTTTCTTTGTTTACATTAAATATGACGCCATAACTGAACTAACGTCACAACTCAAATCCCTAACAACAGAACCAAAATCGGAAGCGTTACGGTATTTCCGTTTCTTTTTTAAACATGTTTGAATTAAATAATGCAAACAGACTACGTCCCCTTTAACAGGTAATGCTGACTCATATTAAGGGGACGAAGTCCCCTATTACGGTAGAAAAAAATAAAAAAAAAATAATTAAAAATTAACCGCAAAAAATCATTCTACTAATGAACTCAAAATCGTTAACTTTTTTTTCAGACTTTTTTTATTTTCCCGCATTTGCGCAGAAATCTACTTCCTTCTTCCGGTCTCGTTTGTCATGATACTTTGAGAAAAATATATATTTATCAGCCTAGTAAAATATAGGAAGAACACAATACCAATTTCATTTTTAATAATTCTTTGATATGAAAAAACGTTACCTGATGATAGCGTTTCTTTGTTTACATTGAATATGACGTCATAACTTAAATAACGTCACAACTAAAATCCCTAACAAAAGAACCAAAATCGGAAACGTTACTTTATTTTGAAGTTCAAATATGTTTGAATTTAAAAAAAATCATACAGACTTCGTCCCCTTTCACAGCTAATGCCTGCCTCATATTAAGTAAACATGTATGAATGTAAACTACAGTGACATAATGTAATGACCCGGTTGGTGGACGTGAAGGAGAGCATCAATTTATTCTCTGTTCAAATTCTCCGTAAAGAAATGCAGTTGGATTTTGTTTTTGACATATTACATTCATTTCAATTACTATAAATGTATATATCATTGATGCGTTTTGTTTTAATCTGTGTTAAAAAAGCGTTTACCATAACGTAATAGGTGTTTGCACATAACGTAGAAGGTGATTGCCATTAACGTAATAAGTGTTTGCACGTAACGTAATCATTGTTTGCACATAATGTAATAGGTGTTTGCACATAATGTAATAGGTGTTTGCACATAACGTTATAGGTGTTTACACATAATGTAATAGGTATTTGCACATAACGTTATAGGTGTTTGCACATAACGTAACAGGTGTTTGCACATAATGTCATATGTATTTGCACATAACGTTATATGTGTTTGCACATAATGTAATAGGCCTTTGCACATAACGTTATAGGTGTTTGCACAAAATGAAAAGCGTGTTTGCACTTAACGTTCCAGTAGATTCACATGACATTTTGAATCTTAACAGAAAGTATCAATTGTTTGGCAACACTCACATAAGTTATACCATGATATATTATATATTTCACAGAAGATACATATGTATAAACACAACATAAAGCCATTAAAATATAATATAATGAGGTTTTCATAGAACAAAGACGTATCAAAACAAAACGTTTAGAAAATTTAACATAACAATCACATTTGTGACAGGACGCAGTTTATTAACTGACTTACTCAAAGGAAGAATAGACACAACATAGAGGAAACGTGAAAGAACGTAAAGGTAGTTGATCATAAAGTTTAGAGGTATTCACAGAATATGCAGCAGTTACAACATGATGCAATGCATTTTGCACATAACAAAGAATAGCAATGACATATCATACAATTGTTTGACAAAACAAATAATTAATTTGACATAACACAGAGATGCAGTGTCAGGAAATAAAGGCACTTACACATAACATAAAGAAGAAATGACAGAACGTAAAGACAAAGCGACAAAACACATTAAATATTTACACTATAAGACAGTTACGGCGTTCCACAATTTTACTTACTACAAACGTGATTTGGCAACAATTTCCAGGCAAAGTTTACACTGAATGAAATATCTTTAGTTGATGATAGGATATGAATTCGTATGTAATGTGAAAAATCGTGTATAGAAGACTTGGATTAGTATATAAACATGAATTACTCGTTTCATATGAATTTAAAGATACTTAATAAAAGCTCGTTATTCACTGAATTAACGTGAAGTCTATAATGCCCTCTGCACATACACGGATCATTCTTAAGAGTCATTACGGATCGCCAACTCGTAGTCAATTGCAAGCATTTGTTAATTACTCGCTGTTATCCGTCAATAACTCGTCACAAATCGCTACAACTCGAAGACACTCTTAAGGATCAGTGAAAGAAGAGGCTAATTTTTTTACATGTCAAATTTCTTCTTACGATTGTCCACGGATTGATTTTTCCGAGAATATCGTAACAATGTGTAAATATCGTAATAATCTGTAGATATCGTAAAAAGCTGGTAAACCGGGAAATTTTTGCCGTAAATACATCGTATTAACTCATCCGTAATAAACCGTAAATAACTCGTGATATTTCTTAACAACCCTTCAATCGGTTGTAAAAGTGACCAAATGTTAAGGATTCGTGAATTTATGCGATCACGTAAGAGAATTCCGTGAATGTGAAGGCGGCAAACATGGGGATATATTTTAAGATTTCAATACCACCATACATGTATATGTAATTTGTAATTCATGTGAGAAATACATATATACCGGTATTTTAAATAAATAAAAGAATGATATTATGAAAACAAAAAAAATATCATATTGATAAATAGGAACAAAGAGTCAAAATGCATAGAAATGTAACAGTGATCCCCATCCATACCATGCAAAAAATTGTCCAAGCAATGCTATCGGCCGTTTTTTTTTAATTCAAAGAAAACGAAAATAACACACACTTTCATTTTTTTTTGTATATACAACAAAATTATGGAGATGAGATGAAAAATAGAACAGGAATTATTTTTTTTATTATAAATGTTTACGATGGCCCTTTTTTTTTTTTTATTAACTATAAAAATATTGAGATGTGGTACGCTTGCCATGATACACCTATCCACTAAAAAGACCAAAAAACAAGGATGTGAATAAAAATAGGTAACAGCAATAAAAAACACTCATAGCGTATATAGTAGAAGCCATAACAGGCCCCGGATAACAAAAAATAGTGAAACTGTTCAACAGAGAGAATTAACGGCATGATTAAAGCTAGTAGTGTTAAACGGGAAACAAATATTACAAATACAAACCAACGTACTATTTGAAAGCGATATATATTTTTTCCGAACTGAAGGATTTTTATTATTCAAGGATAATAGGGAAAAAAAAAAAATTATTTCAGGCCAATATTAATAATGTTTTTGAAACAAACATGTATATGTAGCGATACATGAACATACATAAACAAACCTTTATGTTTGGTGAAAAACAAACTCCAGTTGTCTGTAGTCTGCATAATTGTCGACGATACCACAGGTTTGTCCGTGTGTAACAGGCACTGTTTTTCCTTATATATAAATCTGCTACAGAGTCCGACATCAGTATCACAAACCATAGCACACTGTACTAGACTCTGAGTTACCACATTTCTGTATATATTGTTTCTATAAAGACAAAGAACCTGGGATTTTCGGTATTCCTGAAAAGTAAGAACGTATGGAATAATCAAATAGAATAGAAGCAACATCTTACATCGTACGTTCTGTGTTATTAAGTAAGATTTAAGTATTTCAGATCTCGTGTTGTTTGGCTGCACATTATATTGTATCGAATCGATTTCCTGAATCATATTGCATATTGAAATGTAGAATAATTAGAAATTGAAATTGCATCATGTATCTTTAATACAAAATCCCTGATTAAAGTCCTTGAGATGTTTTTCATTTTCTTTTGCATGCATTAAATGTCTTCAAAGATGTACTAAATGATAAGACATTAAATGCATTTTCCAAACAGAAATATCTTGTAAAATCAGATAATGTACGTTGAGGACTTTGTTTTCTTTACCGTATTCCTAGGAGATGAAAAAGTGAATTTCTGTTAAATGTATTATGATTATATCGTATCAATAAAGGATAGAACTAAAGTGCAAATACCATAATTATTATCGAACTATTTCATACAGTCAGTCAGCATCTAATACCGACGTCACACATCAGCGTATATCACCGACGTACGCTGCCAATACGCTAGTAGTTTTGGACGCATTCAACTTGTCATCACATCTGTATCGTGTGCATAACGAGCTTTGACCGTGTTTAGGGCGTACGAGACTTGTATATAAGCGTTCATTTGGCGTTCAAGTAACTTATGTTGGCGTATGTCTGACGTTTGTCTAACGTAGATGAAATGCACGCTACAAAGGAAAAATGTCCCTTGAACGTGTTTGAGACGCGTACCTGTCGTACCTGGGACGATTGTTCGTGCTTTCGGCATGTCTGGGACATGTAATTATAGGATGTTTGGGTAGCACTCCACAGATAGGTGTGCTCCTGTCGATTTTTCAAATATGAGAGCTAGTGTACAATAAAATGATTTTTGGATAGCTGAGGATTAATATAGCCTTCATAGTGCGTTTATAGGAACATCAAGATTGTGTTATTTATGTATTATGCGCTGTTTTCTGTATGACAGTCCGTATTTTTAAAGCCATACAAGACATCGATTCGGCAATTATTGTCGCACGAACTTTGTGATTTAATTGTACGAAAAAATGAGGCGAAAGACGTAATTTTTATTTGATCATTTGGTAGATACAGGTTTACAGTTTCAGAAAAGGTATCACTCAAGGGCATTGAACTTCTAGTTTAAACCAAATTTTGGGGGAATATGTGAGGGACATTTTTATGCCCTTTTTGCAATATTTTATGGTAAATAAATGCAAAATGTTGCCATGGATACACAAACAAGGAATTATTTTTCCCCATCTTAACTTTTGAAAATCTATGGAAGATATTGATTACATACATGTGCACATGTATGACACAAACAGTTTGGTTAATGTATTAGAAAGCTAGGAAGAGAGGATGATTAAACATTTGGTTCAATTTTAATTTTATTTTGTAACTGTGGAGTGCTACATTGTTGTACCTTGTACTTCTTCTGGATAGAGATGGTCTTGTAAATTCACGGACATGTATGCCAATATAAATGCCAGAGCAAGTTTCGTTGAATGTCAAAACACGTTTTTGATACACCACGGGTGTGTTTTATACGTTCACGGAGCGCTGAAACTACACGAGGCGTCTGTTTTAAACACGCCCCGCATATGTCCTAGTCAAAGTCCAAGAAAAAGTCGAACGATCTTGAGGCGTATACAACGTGCCTTAAACGTGTCTCAAACTTATCTGTAGCGTTTTCCAACGGGCTTGTAGCGTATGTATTACGTGCGTGTAGCGAACTGGTAAACGCTTGACAAACGCTAGAGCTAGATGAAATTTTTTATGCTGCATAAAAATTTTCTGGAGTTCACCAAGCGTATTTCTTTGCATTTCGACGTACTTCTGACTTATGCAACGCGCGTCTAACGATTGTTTTGCGTTCCTCTTGCGTGCACCTTACGTATACGGACAATTTTCTATGTACGTCTGAAGCACGTCGGTCTATACGCCAATGTGTGACGCCGGCATAAAATGAAAAAAACGGTAAGGCGCTTCAAAACGGCAAAGATATATAAATTTTCAATTTCACAAAATACTACTACGCTTCAACAAAATCCCCACGTTTCTTTATTACTGTGCAATGTAATGGTATATTCTCGGTCGTCCCTTTGTCTGTATCACTCTGCTCAGCTCTTAATAAAATTGCATATCACGGCTTTCTGACGTCAAATATGTTGAACCGGCCTTAATAACTTTGACCTGGACATATCGCCGAATTCATAATGAATAAACCGACGTTGATAAGCTTGACCCGAACGTATCAAGTCCTCTTCCGATTTGCTGGTGAAACAAAGAAAATATGTAAAATACGGAAGCTAACATGATTACATTGTATCTGGTTGTCTGCATATTTATATTGTAAAATATGCTCGACAAAATATGATTTCATTTTGAAATCGTTCGCATCGCTCACTCAACAAGAAGCGTTATATTGTAACTTGCAGTTGATATTTTACAATATCAATATGTAGATAACCTGATGATCGGTACAAAAATAGATTGCAAACTGAAAATAGCAGATATTACCAACTCGAAGAAATATGAATAATCAGTTAACAGTTCCAGAGGAGGTTTGTTCACTAAAGGATACTGATAATCGGGCGCGTTTACGGGCGAATTGAGAATATTATTATGTACCACCGTCGTGGTGCATATAGTTCGTCCATACTGCTAAATTGTTATCAAGTATGTGTCCGCATTTGAAAATTTGCACTTCTAGTATAACTATGTCAATGAATATATAATGGAACAAGCTGTGCATGTATCTGCAGTGTTTTAATGTCCTATGATCCTTGAAAATGAATATATTTTAAAAACTTGAGTGGCTACGTTTTACTTTTAAACAAGTGTAAATGACCCTTATATTAAAAGCAAATCTTTTTTTTTTTATTATAGGCTTCAGAAAAGTAGTGCTTTTGGAATATTATCTTTCCGTACTTTAAATCGCCGATTGTTTTTCCATTTGCAGTTACCTTCACAATGATACCTTCAGTTACAGCTTTGACAACTACACAGCACGAGTGCGAGGGAAAATTGTGATAACAGAAAAGGTAAAAAAACGTGAAAGGCAGAGAATATTGACTCATTCTGAATGAAAAAAAATATACTCGAAATCATTTAACAACTGTTATGACAAAGACAAATGGGAATGCATAGAAAATATGTATAAGAAAATTAAACATTGTTCTATTATCTCACTTATTTTTCATGTGCTCCATGATTTTGTGTTAATTGATTATAAAGGCCACGGTCGGTTAACATCCGCACTAAAAACAGGAAATTAACCAGCAGCCAAAGTTTTCGATAAAAAATCATCGATTGAAACACCTTATTGTCGATTATATGCTTTGGAATTGTAGAAAATATAAAAAAAAAAAACGTGCATAGATCACGTATTTTAGAATAAATGCATGCATTCATTTGTTCATAATAACTTCCTTAATACTATATTACCAGAGAAATTGTTTCTTCTAAATTAAGCATTACAGTTCACACCAGTTGAAACTGTCTACCATTTAAGTTTGCTTAGATGTTATATATATCAGTTAATTAGCTCATTTGTTCTGGGTTGTAAAATATACAGAATCATATGAATAATGGATGTTCGCTCCTCTGATCTAATATAAGAAGCTTTTCTGAAGACCGTTTAAATTATTAGCATATAAATAATGGATCTTAAAAAGTAGAAAAATAATAACATCCATGTCCTATAATTTTTTAAGATAAGGTCTATCATAAATGTGATGTGAAAAAATTCTCTCTAGATTTTTCATAAATTGAACAGCGGCACATTTTTTCTTAAAAAAAAAGAAAAATTACAACGATTTAATAAGATTTTCAATTTTGACGTTTTAAACTATATGTAATAAAAATATGAAAAGAAAATTAGGGGTTAGCCGGCAAGCTTTCCCCACTACATTGATAAAACCAGAGGATTCCGAATGTCTGAAAAATGATAAAAAACAAGAGTATAAATTATTGTAGTTGCTATACATTGCTTTTTTCCATCCGTATACACAGTCGAAGTACAAATATTTGGTTTGATATTGGTACATTTGTTTAAGACCACAGATTGGTGCCTGGCTTACAAAATAATAAGCCTGGTATCTGTTATGAGGTTTATTTTTAAATATCATTCAGTCCTCCAATTGTTCAGTATAACCCAATACCAGACACGTAGGCTTGGAATTATCTTATTCAGGTTTAAATATCAATCAATTCTTTTTCTGGACTAATTAAGCAATCCCTTGTTCAGGCTTGTATCCTTTATATGCTTATTGAAACGATGGGCCTCCCATAATTTACTAGTAAGCTAAATAGAGAACAACCGAATTACATCGTCCTATAGAGTCTTAAATAATCTAAATATCTAACCATAGTTACAGTACTATTTAGGACTTGTAACTCATTTACATTCGCATGCGAGAAGAATATTTCCACACCCTGTCATGTACATAAATTACAAGTTCTAAATGGTACTGTAACTTTTTTTGTTTCATATACATATTATTCATAAAGTTGTTCCCGCAGTCTGGTCAACAACGTTTTTGGATATGTCCTTGACTGAAATATCTGCACGTTTTGAAAAAAAAACCTTGATGGGGGAGAAGTTTCCGACATACTCTTTTCCAAAGTTGAAGAAAAGATGGAATGCGAACCAACAGTTGATATACCCCACCTTGACGTTTTATCTGATGAAATAGGTGACATTACTCTGTCGGAGATTTGCGAAAATATGAAAAATAAACATGAGGTGCTAAAGGGAATAAACTCAATGACGAACCCAGACTCTGAGAACATATGAATCATATTCGGACATGGATAATTGTGGAAATTTTCTGTTGGATGCAACATATTGGAATTTGGAAATTTATGATACCGTTACAGCTGTGACAACAAACTTAGCTTTGCTTCTTAAGTTTCTGAATAAGAGATAAAGGCCTTAACGGAAGATCAATAATCTAAAAACACTAAAGTAACACGAGGTGGGCGGTGAAAGTGTGGCAAACGTGGCGAGGGGAAAGAACGTGGCACAAAAAAGTGAATACCAGAATTCAAGGACATAGATGCTAATTCACTAGATTTTTTGAAGCAATGATTTATCATGGAGGTGCGTATACAAAAAGAAGAGGGATACACTGCTCAATCTATTTAATATATTATTTGTGAAAAAATAAGACATATGCGTGCATTTGAGATCAATGACATGAACCTTCTGAAACATTAAGACGCCAGGTAAATTATTTTGTATTTTAAAGAAGTTTGGCCTCAAACTCGTTACCTCTTTTACATACTGTATAATTATATTTATTTTTGTCTTTAGTGCTCAAACTGAAGGTGCATAAACTATTTGCCGCTTGATGTTATAAAAAAAAACAATCAAATAATCTTTACACAAATATGATAGACAGCAGCCTTAACAACCACTGAACTACAGGCTTCTTGCTTGGAATAAGCACATACAGAATATAAAAATAAGGAGACATGGCATGATTGCCATTGAGACAAATATCCATCAAAATTCAAACGAAGTGAATGTAAGCAATAATAGGCAAGCGTAATGTTGTTGTTTTTTGGTAAATTGTTAAAAGGGTTTTGTAATCCGGATTTGTGATGATGAATAGATTTTTAATTGGAAAAGTATTGATTTTATTTTGCAGATGACTGATGTTTGGCCAAAAGTATTCCTCCAATATCTGACGGTGTATAGAATTTTTTTTTTGGAAAGCCCGTATATTGTCACAAAACCAACGAGAAGAGAAACATATAATTTATTTTCTCTAATTCTTCGTGAATTTATCCCTTTCTGCAACCATTGTATAAAAAAATTTAATCAACGTGTGGTTCGTTTGATCTCAGTTCATCATTGGTTAAAATCCGATTATGACGTCGAATTTTCTTACTTTCCTCTGAATTTCCTATTGTGACGGCATGAAAAAAGGCGACATGCCTGATGAAGTCACATAGAAGGAACACATCTTTTGGCAGATCGTTCGCAAAGAAGGAATAAGTTTGCCTGCATATTGTTTGATAATCATTAGAGAAACAGATTCCACCACCAAATCTCGTGTAATACGATATTTATCCACTCTCGACAGTTAAATTTTAAATATTTAAAACGCTCGGAGAGCCTCGCGTTTTACATTTGAAAATTTAACGGTCTCGGGTGGATAAATATCGTATCACACTCGATGCAGTGGTAGAATCTATATATATTACTATTAAATTAATGTAGATATTTGTTTTCGTGTATGCATCAAGTTGTTTTCAGTCATTTATAAGTTGCATTAAAATATTCTTTGTGTATATCTGAAGAGAAATGCTTGTGATTTCAAAAGAGGACGTATGTAAGGAAGTATATATATCTCGAACAAGTGTTTTCATGCGGGCTAGAAGGACGAATGATTGTTTGAAGTCTTGCAGGCCTATCCAAGAACAATACTGTTATATTTTCTCAAATGAGATACTGGGGATATTTTAAAATCCACCATGGCGTCTTCATTGAAAGTAACATATTTAGTGGTCGCTAAAATGTATCATGTATTATGTTATGCATGCATAGTACAATTTGCTGATATTGTGCGGGACTTATTCTTAGACAATCACTTAAACAATTTTCATCTGTTCATCTGTTTGCAACAGTAAAAAAACTCTGTTAAAATCTTAGTTCATATTTTAATTTGTTTTTCTTGTCAACTATTAGTGCAAGTTTTGAAGTAACTTCAGTTATTTTAACAATGATACATTTTTAAAAGCTGCGTGTTTATTTCCTAGTCCTCTAAATAAAACTTTAAATTTACTATAATATTTTTATTGATGAATGACTTAAAGTTATGAATATTTGTTCAGCATATTTTAGTTAGAAATTAAATATAGTTACGAAGAAACCAATAGCAAGACAACCAAACAAAATTTCATATTGATGAAACTTAATAAATCTCCTGGATTAGACGGTTTAACAGTTAATTTTATAGAAAGGTTTGGGATAAATTAAAGTACATAGTAGTAAACATTCTTAATATTGGATATAAAGATCAAACATTTACATATTCACAGCGTACATGTGTATTAACGCTATTATTTGAAAAAGGCGACCCATTGTCACTAAATAATTACCGTCCTATTTCTCTTTTAAATACTGACATGAAACTTCTATCGTACGCTCTAGCACAACGATTGAAAAAGATCCTACCAAAATTTATTAACGAAGACCAGACTGGATATGTAAAGAATAGATTTATTTGTTTTAATCTTAGACAGATACAAGATATTAATTATTTCACTGATTTATACAAAATTGAAGGGGCTATAGTCTTTGTTGATTTTTCTAAAGCGTTTGACTCTTTAGAATGGAATTTTATGTTTTCAGTTTTAAAACATTTTGGATTTTATGATTCTTTTGTAGACGAAACGCGCGTCTGGCGTACTAAGTTATAATCCTGGTACCTTTGATAACTATTATAAGATGGGTTAAGACTTTATATAGTGATATTCAAACATGTGTAATGAATAATGGTTTGATACCTGATGTCTTTAAAAACACCAAGGGTATACGCCAAGGATGTCCTTTATCGGCGTTACTATTTGTTTTGTCGGTGGAAATCATGGGGTCAAGATTAAGAAGCAATACCGATTTTAAAGGTATCAGAATCAAATTGGATTGCAAAAATCATAGTATAAAAATTTCGCAACTGCATGTAGTTCCAGAGAAATAGAAAAAAGTTGTTTTAAATTTGTTTGGGATCATAAATCAGATAAAGTAAAAAGAAATTCAATCATTGGTCCATATGAAAAGGAGGGATAAGATATTATAGATATAAGAAGTTATTTTACTGCTTTAAAAGCTATGTGGGTTAAAAGACTAGTAACTGATTGTGAAGGAGGTTGGAAAATTATACCTCATCACTATTTTTATAATTTTGGGTCAAACTGGTTAGTGTTTCAAACAAACAGTGAGGATAAGCCAGATGAAAGCCTTGAAAACATCCCAGATTTTTATAAAAATATCATTAAATGTTGGAAATTAACTGGTGGAGGTCTAACGAAAAAACCTGAAACATTTAAAGATATAGAAAACAAATATTATGGAACAATAAATTTATTAAATTTGAAAAAAAAGCTATAGTTTTAAAACATTGGATTAAAAGCGATCTTATTTATGTAAATGATATCATAGACGAAAAAGGTTGCATTTCTCAAGACATCATTTTAAATAAACTAAAAAATAAATCAAACTGGATAGTGAAATTAATTTGGTAAAGAAATTAATACCAAAAGACTGGGCAACAATCTTAAAATCGAAAAATTCTGTAAAAAGTACTGTTCATATAAAAAGAACCCAATTTATATGGAAGGGTTTACATATAGAATTAGAATCACTATCCAACAAACTTTTATATAGATCTCTGATAATAAAAAAATTGAACAGCTATGGGACCAAAAAAATGGCTGCGTATACTTGATATAGATGACGTGTTATATCAAAACTATTTATACAAATTTTTATTTAGATATTTAAAAGAAAATAAACTTAAAATGTTTAGATAGAAATTATTACAACGTATTCTACCTACAAAGAAACTCTAATTCAGGTGGAAAATTGTAAACAATAGTTTTTGTAACTTTTGTACACAAAAAGAAGATGATGATCATTTCTTTATACTGTGTCCATATTTAAAACATTTTTGGAATAAAATAAATGAAGTTTTAAAGAAGAGTAAAATAACTTTTAAGATAAAATTAAGACATTTGGTGTTTGGATATAAAACTTCCGACGAAGAATATTTTGACTTTAACTATTTTTTAAACAATTGTTGGTTTTTCAATTTACAAAGCCTATTACATATCTGATCAAAGACAAGAAATGTTAATGTTATCTCAATTTTTCTTAATGAGTTCAATAGAAGAGTATGTTTGACAATTAAAAGTAATGTTTTAGCAAACATTAGAAAATATATGAATAATCATTATGAGTGATATATATTTTATGTAATATGAATTTTACAACTAATTACTACCCTTAGTGATTAGTGGAATGTAACAAGTAACATCAGGAGGAGCTTGGACTCCTGAAGAATATTGTAACAAGCCAATATTTAAAAATAAATATTTAATTATGTTGTTAAAATAAAAAAATGAAAAATTCATATTGATTGAACAAAACTCTTAACAGTTAAAGGTTTCAATTTAGCGCGAGTCGTCTAGAAAAGTTTGGTTAAAAACAGCAGATTTGACTTAACCATACATTGTTATACTAATAATAGCGTTTTGAAATTTCTCGTACAATGAAGTGATCAAATGTACTAATTTAATACAAAAGAAGATGGAAATAAAAACATACAATATCATATGAAAAATAAATTTCATTTTGGATTATGTCATGACATGTGAAAACCATCCCTTTTTTTTTTACAAAAACTCAATACCTCTAAAATAAAATTTTGAATCATCACCAAAAAGTATACAGATCTTTACATCAATATAACAAAGAAAGGTGTAAAGTTTTAAGCAATAATCATAAATCGTTTTTGAGATACAGCGCGACATATGAAACACCCCCCTCTTTTTTTTTTTTTTACAAAAAACTCAATAACTCTTAAATAAAATTTTGAATCATCACCAAAAAGTATACAGATCTTTAGATTAATATAACTAAGAAGTGTGTAAAGTTTTAAGCAATAATCATAAATCGTTTTTGAGATACGGCGTGACATGTGAACAAAATACCCCCCTGTTTTAGTTATAAAGTGCCGTATCTCAAAAAGTTTATATTTTATTTTCACCAAAAAGTATACAAATCATTTGACCATCATAAGAAACAACTATGTTAAGTTTCATGAAATTTGGATAGGTGGTCCTCAAGTTACGGTGCGACATGTTTACGCCGGACAGACAGACGGACAGACAGACGACATTTGCATACCATAATACGTTCCGTTAAAATTTTGACGGGCGTATAAAAACGAATTTTGCTGACGACTGAGCTACACGAACCCCACCAAATACTAGGGTTGATCTCATGTGCTCCGGAAGGGTGAACAGATCCTGCTCCATATATGGCACCCGTCATGTTGCTCATGTAAGTACACAACCGGTATGAGTCTAATTCGGTAGGTCACATTCGGGGAAAAGGGGACGGGATTGTAGTTATGACAATTGTATTTATGTTTCTTTCTAAATATTTCTGTAACTATTTCTTTATTTTTTGATTTGGAACATGACATGACATGAATACAGCTTATGATTTGCAAACATAGCATAAACTATCGTTCCGAAATAAATTTGTATGTTGTGGCATGTACTGCTTTATTTTCCGTTTGTTTGTGTATTTGTATTTTGACTTACAATGTATATAAATACTCATATTTGTATACTTCTTTCATTTTATAAACAATGTTTGCACACAAATTAGATGACAAATTATTTATAAACATAATTATGTTCAACATTTGTTTTTACAATTGCTTAGATCTGAGAAAAAACAACAAATTAAAGTGTAACCTAATGATCATTCAGGCAGAAGGGCTCTTTTCAGTTTCATAATTTCAAAAATATACTCATCATCATTAGTAAAATCAGCATATGTTATATGCCTCAGTTTATCTGGAATATTACACTCTTCAAGATAAAGTGGAATTATACAATCTTTTCTAGATTCCATTGACTCAAGTAATGCTTGACTGGTTTCAAACTGTCACCAGTAGCTGCTTACAAAATTATTGGTTACAACCAATAAGATCTTTGAACTTTTCCTGAGAGAATTTTCAATATTTTCAAATATGAATTTACCAGGTTCAAAATCACGGTCCGCTATACAACCTAAAAGAAAAAAAATGTTGTAGATTTTTTTAAATTTCACAGTGGGAGATTCAGAGTGAATATGAATACAATTCACCATGAAAAGAACAATTTTCTTTTCATATGCGTGACTTGTGAATGCTTGTCACAACTTTAATACATTTGCGAAGCTTTGCGGTAATTTTAACCCACCATTTTCTTCGGAAAATGTCTGTACCAAGTCAGAAGTATGGCAGTTGTTTTCACTTGTTTCTTTGATTGATAACGTTTGAATTTTTTATATACTTCCTCTTTTTGAATTGCATTGGAAATCGGTATTTTTGTTTACTATTCTTTTTTTTTCATTCTCTATAAAAGGGTCGATTCCATTGATGGTGGACTGTTAGTCCTCGGGTGTACAATCTGGTCATTAGTCATTATTTATAACAGACCTTAAAATTGATAATGGAAATGGGGAATATGTCAAAGAGACAACAACCCGACCAAAGAGCAGACAACAGCCGAAGGCCACCAATGGGTCTTCAACGCAGCGAGAAAATCCCGAACCCGGAGGTGGTCATCAGCTGTCCCCTAAATAAAATGTGTACTAGTTCAGTGAAAATGGATGTCATACTAAACTCTAAAACATATAAATGAACTAAAATTAAAAAAACATACAAGACTAACAAAGGCTCCTGACTTGGGACAGGCGCAAAAATACGGCGGGGTTAAACATGTTTAGTGAGATCTCAACCCTCCCCTATACCCTTGCATACATTATCCGTTCATTAATTATGAAAGATCTAAGGTTCAGACTCCCTCTAGTACATTTAACCTTATGTGTATTTTTCTATTCCTTTTAGGTCTATTTTAATCAAACATATCCTTACGTATTCAAGTCTTTTTGTATTAATTATTTGATTTAAGCGTTCCTGATGCAGGTTAATTCCAAATAACAATTTGACCGCATCATTTTTATAAAGTGTTTTGTTATCAACAAGTAATCCACATGCTTAAATGAAAGAATTATGACCCCATATCTATTGAACTTATTTCTTTCTACACATTATATGTTTACTGTATCTTTAAACATATCTTACCCCTAAGAACCACATCGTCATCTGTGAATGCAGATTCTAAATCAGCTACAAGACGACTCAATACCCAGTCAGCATCTTTATGACTATGCGATACAAAAAAATCGTAGACAAATCCTTCTGGTGAATTATTGTTTTCTGGTCCAACTGGAACTGAGTTCGATTGAGACCTATCTTTTAACTGTGGCTCAATATCATCCATAAGTTTCAGGTCTGGGACTGCTCTTATGTATTTATCGAAAATGTCTGAATTCTCTATGTCATTCGTCAACAATTGAGTACAAGTTTGTACGCACTCTGTAATCAACGTTACCCTTGGACCGTCTAATATGTGTGGTATCTTGAAAATGTCCGCAATTACTCTCATAAATGCTTCTTTTTCGTGTTTGAAAATAAATTTATAAACATCTTGGATCTTTTCATATTTTTCTTTCCCTTTCATCATTGTAAACACGAACTCTTTCAACAGATAAACTACATTGGGTTTTCATCTACCTCGTTAATATATCTTCTGATTATGTATTGGCATGTAAGCTTTAGAACAATTTTTGATTTAGTATTTGATAAAGACACAGCTCTCTTCATACAGTCAACAGCAGATTTTATCTCATCTAAGTCATATAATACAGTTCCCATATGATAGGCGATAAAATAGTTAGTTGGACCGCCTTGGTGGAGCCAAAAGGTAAACTAAAGCATTTAGTAAATACTTTTTTTGAAATTCTTTAACGTATCTAAATCCATTTTCTCGTATGTCTGGAAACTTTGCTAAAAACTGACAAATTTCGACAAGTTGGCATATTAGTTTTGGTGTTCCTCTCGAAATAAAACATTGGTAACCATCTCTGATTGCAAGTTCGAAAAAGTTTCTTGCTCTTGCTTTATTATTTCAAAAATATATTTGTCCTAGGTCTTTCCTGGCAGACATTCTGGTGCTATAACCAAACCAGTTTAAAGAACTTTGATCAATAGAACTTGTTAACAAACGTTGGGCTTTGTTGAGAAAATCTATTTTATCTTTTAGTGCGTAATGCTGTTCTGATAAATTCCATAAGGCTCGTCCATAACGATTCAGAATAAATGTGTCACTTCTATTCAATACTTGTGCTCTCTCGAATGCTGAAATAGGATTATACATTAATACTTGAAAAAGCTGATCGGTTGTAAAATGTATAATTTTCATCAGAAGTCAGAAAATAGTTTTTTTCGTCGGATAATAATGTGCTCAATAAGTGCATATGACCTTGCTTGGTATATAATAGAACTTTGGTTCGTTGTACCTTTATTTGTACTTATTTTCCAAAATATTTCCGTTGCTTTTAGGGTGATGTCTTTCTGTTCTTGAAATCTATCTCTGTCATCTTCGGAAATTAAATCTTTAATGGAATCGTATTTTCTATTGAGTGCTACACCTATGTAAAATGTCCAAATAATGTTATCAATTGTTACGTCGAATAAGCCTTTGACCTGCTCAAATTTCTCAAGAGCTGTTATTTTTCTAGTTAGCAATTCACTTTGGCGTTTACATTCAATGGCCAATTGCAAATTGCTCAAAGCTTGTTTATTGTGATAAACGCATTGTTGTAAGTAATCTTTCCTTCGCCCTGTTCCCTTTTTATGCTCGGATAATAACATCCTATAGCTTTCAGGAAGTCTATTTTTAGAAATATGTTCGATGTTTGCAGATTCTTCATTCAAAATTGCATATCCTTGTTCCATTAAGCATTATGATTTTGTGCGAAGATCACAAGCAGTTTGGCCTTGCAATATATTTTCTAGTCTTGACTTATACTGATCCGCTTCTGTAGTTCTATGGAGAGTACGACTGAGTTGCTCTATATCTGCTAATGCATTTAAGTTTCTGGGATCACGCCTTAGTATATTTTCTAGATATTCCCTTGATTCGATCTTTCAGCGAGATGACTTGCTTTTCAAGATGGCGATCATGTTTTGCAAAACATTATGAACTATGATGTGTTCCTCAGTTAGACGTTTGTTCAAGCCTTCTACAGAGTCTGCGATTAATTGCATGTCGTTTTCAAATGCAATATGTAAGTTCAGATTTGAAAGTCCTGGTACAATGGCAAGATATTCCGCCATCTTCAATTTAATAAGTTACAATATGTATACCATATCTTCCTATATCTATTAAATATACAGTTTTTTTCAGTTTGAAAAACTTAACTTTGTTCACCTGTAAAAGGAAATAAATAAGTATCTTAAGTTATTTTAAGTATGTTATGAAGGATACGATGATCTATAAAAGTCATAAAATATATTCATTTACGATAGAAAAATGTAAATAAAAAAACGAAGTTGTGTATTTTCCTAATGAGATAACTATTCACCAAAAACCAAAAGGAAGGGAATGTAAGCAACTTTGGGCCACCGAACGGCTTTCAAAAAGATGCAAACTCATACCGTGAAGCAAGCTCAAAAAGACAAAATGTTAAAAAATTCAAAGGTATAAAAAATAAAGGCAACAATAGTATACAGTGTTCAAAATTCATAAATCGATTGAGAGAAAAACAAATCCGGATAACAAACTAAAACCGAGGGAAACACATCAACTTTAAGAGAAAAACTGAAGTGTAACATACATAGAAACGAACTAACAACTGCCATATTCCTGTCTTGCATTGGTACAGTACATTTTAAGAAAAAATGTTTGGTTGAACCTGGTTTTATGGCTAGCCAAACCTCCCGCTTTTATGGCAATGTTAAAAAATATCGCTAAAATGACAACACTACGTGACAGAAATACAGAACAAAAACACAAGAACACTTATCACAGAGAAACGGTAGAAGAAGACACAGATATAGGGACGGCAAAAGTGTCGACAAAACTCTGACTTTCATGCAAGTTTACCTCTTCGAGCGGTTCATTTGTCTCTAAAGATTCATCGGTGGCCATTGAATTAATGCTACTATTATCTAGTGTGCTATAGAATACAGTACAGCTACTTTCTTCAATGAGATGATCACCATGATCGACATCGACATCGTCTCGTAGAGAAAAATGAAAAGTAAATGTGCTTTGAAGCAAACTCTGGTTTTTCAAAGCGGACCCTTCACTAGTCTTATCACCAATACTTGACACATTTTGAGCTTCGCTTTTTCTGCGTTTTTGTGTTACTCTTGTGAAAGTATTGTTGTTACAAATTGATAAACAAAAACAAAAAATGATTCGGCTGATATGCAGCTCTAGGAGTGTTGTCTAAATTCCCATCTCTAGACCATAGAATATATATTGTGTCAAACTGGTTAAAGATATTGCTACATCTCGGTCTTATCTTGCCATTTAACAACGGTCTTATTCCGTAATAACAATCTGGATAAACCATATATGTATTCCTCTGGATAACGGATGACAATGCTAAAGCATGCAGCAGTGAACACCATCTACCTTGAATACATGTTAGTTTACTTTCTAATTTTAAAGTTTCGACTTTGTCTCTAGTTCTGCAAAAAATTGCCTCACCTTCATCAGACAATTTATAATTATGTAAAAAGTGTATCTAAATGGCTTGTTGATATCGTTGGGCTAGTAGATGCTTCAACAATCTTTGGATGATCGGCATAACATTCGTTATGGAGATAAAGTTCACATGCAGTCTGCAAACGTAAAACATGCAACATAACTTCTGTACCTGAAATAAACAAATGTGTCTGAATTGCATGACCGAGTATTTACCAACTATATGTATTCTACCCAGACATCTGAGAGAAACTGTGATCTCACTCCTCATCAATCATAATTGTACAATTTAATTAGACTTACCTGAAGTCGAAATTTGATTGTAATTTTGATGAACCTATTTATGCTGAGAGTTAACATGAGATGCGCACGCAGGTCGTATAGGTCACTTTTCATAGAATGTAACAGAGCACATAATGCACATGATACACCAAAAGAAAAAAAACTGGGTGTGAATACGAGTGATAGGGTGGGCATGTTGACAGGGGCTTGTTTGCTGGGTTTACTATAGTGTGACGGACGGACGGACAGACGGACGGACAAACGAACGGACGGACGGACAAGACAAATGCATTATAGTCCCAGACATTTCAAGCATGACGTAAAAAGGTTTTAAACTGATTTACCGGTTAAGTTATAACAGACAGACGGACGGACAAAAAAATATCTGAACGGAACAAAATTTGAACTTAATCTGTAACTTATCATGGTTAAACTATATACCAAATATTAAATCAATATCTTCCCAACCGACTAAAAAGTATGGAAAACTATGAAAAACGGATTATTTGTGTAAGGACCATTACTGCAAAAAATCATCAGACTGGAACAAAATTCAAACTTGATCTGCAACTGGTAATGATAGAACTATTTGCTTAATATCATTCGATTTCTAAAAGCAAGACAAAAACTGTTGTGGACAACTAAATTGACGGACGGACAGACGTACAACGGACGGACTGAGTGCGAACTTGTAGTCGTCGTCGGCTTTGCCGATAAGGGACTAACAAAGCCAAATCAATAGAATTAACCATCGAACAATATCAATGCTAATTTCCGTTTCATCACTGAACTCCAAAAGGTATTTTTAAAAAGTTAAGCTAACTTTCAAACATTTCTTACGGACGGACGGACAGACGAAAAAGCTGAGTGATCATTAGAGGGCGCCCACCAACTATAACAATAGATCTCCTGTCGTATTAACACGTTCTTTTCGACAAATACATATCGTATGAACAGTTAATTCAAAACAAAGTTGTCCCCTTTTTGGTGAGTAACCCCTTCCGATGCGATCCGTAATTTATAGACTCATAGAAATATTTTATTGTCATATTGATCATCACAATACAGACTACAATTAATTGGTTGATTGATTAAATTATACGATTACATTTATGAACAACCTTAAAACTATTCTTTTAACTGGCTTTGATGAGCATCATGGTTGGTTGCTTTCGTTTACCCATCAAGAGCACCAAGAAGTATTAAAATAACGTTTGTTTTGTTAGGGGTTAATTTTTTTCGCTATTTTTTTCGGACATCGATTTTTTTTTGGTAGAAAATAAAGGGATATGGAGTAAATGTACATGGGACCAAATCGCACACAATACATAGAAAAAAATACAAATTATCAATCATATACAATGAACAGGGCCTGTATTCCTGTTCTTCATCTTGACAGGACTTCGATGTAGGATCTTTAACAATGAACAAATTATTCATACCTACAACAATGTCAAGACGGCCCCTCTTAACTGCCTGTGCCTTTCGTGATTCGGATCATAATCTTGTCTACGTTGTTCGGTATACGATTTCTTGCATATTCCATTTCCTAGGTTTTTCTTTATAAAAGAGTATTCAATAATTAAGAGTCCGGGACAGGAAAATCGGAAAATACAATTGGGATCCGGAATGCAAAATTTTCTGAAATAAAAAAAGTAACTTTGCGGACGTGAGATTCATTTGGAGAGATTTCACACATTATTTACGTTAATTTTGACCAGGGAATTGTAAATGGATGACCTCCAGACTCCTTCCAGATTAAATCACTAGTAAATTAAATTATACATTGTTTTCCAAAATATATTTTCTTGGCCTGAATTCTCGATTAACTGTGCAGCCTACAAAAAAAAAAAAAAATTATGACAAATTGTTTAAAGCATAACATCTACTTCAATGAACAATCATTAACTTGATAAAAAAAAGGAAAAAAGGCAACTATTAGAGAATCATATTTATAGCTCAAAAGAATAAAACAAGTTCAAATAATGAAATCTGCAATGGTTAACATTTAAATCGACAAAAACTCATCAAAATGCCAATGCTGATAGTTTGGTGCATCAGACACGTGTTTTTTCGACATAAGATTCGTAATTTGCGCTCAAATCAAGACGATTTTTATTTTGATGCTATATGTTATGATTCAGGCATTCTGAATTGGATATTCCGACCCGACTTATGAAAGTTTTAAACAATATTAACAATCTTAATTGAAAAAAATCTGCGAAGAATAATAAAAAAAAATTCAAATCTTTTAAATTCAAATAAAAGTATAGCAGTATTTTGTTCATTCCAATATCCACTGGTGAAGGCATACGAAGTACAGTAAGACAAGCACTGTACCCCTCATTAAAATAAAAACAACTTACAGAAAAGAAAAAAATGTGTTATTTATTAAAATTAAGAAAGATTGTCTGAAATGTTATTTTTTTTTAAGTGTAATAACAACATTAACGGTACCAATTTTACTCTACCAAATAAGTTCTGGAATACGCTACCTTTTAAAGTGAGGACATTAAAAATAAAAAAGGAAGATTCTAGGTCAGGAACTAATCTAGTCATTACACAGTCGCCGTCTTTGTGACTGTTTGAAACAAAACAATTGCATTTGAAATCATCCGGCAACTGCGATATATCTAGTACTTTTGGAATCAAAGACATGAATTCGAATTCATCATCTTCAAAATTGGGTTCAATTCATCAATTATATGAATAAACTAACTTTGTAGCACTTGTTCTAAAAAGGTTTTTAATGCATCTGATTTTTCCCTTGTTATGTGATATCAAATCAGCACATATTTGGATGCATTCCGGTAGCAAACGAACTCTACTTCAATTTAGCAAGAACGAAAACCTTATAGTATCCCCTTGAAGAGCTATGAAATAATCTTTGCTATATCTTAACAGAAATCTTCATACAAATAATTTTTTTCCAAATTTCTGTTGCCCTTTCCCCAATGTATAAATGAAATAACTAATAAGATATTGTATATTTGTATCTTTGCATTATCGAAGTTTCTGTAACATATATAGACAATTAAAATTAAGCGACATAATATTATGTGAGAATGACACGGCTCTTTTCATCCAATCTATAGCAGATTTCAATCTATTTAAATCATAATAAACTGCACTCATTGTATAGATCAGGTAACAGTTCGTTGGTCTAGACTGTTGAATGCCGTAATTCAAATAGTCAAGAGCATCTAGTAAGTGACACTTCTAATGTATTGCAACGTGCTGAGACCCATATGTACAAATGCTGACAAATATCGACCGCTTCGCAGATTGATTTGCATGTCTCTTTAAAACAGCAAATTTTGTATCCGTCACTTGCGGCTTCAATTCATATTTGTGCTATAATATTCAAAACATATATATTCCAGTGCTTGTTGTCTTCGAACTCTCATTCGTGTTACGTACGCAAACCAGTTAAAAGAGTCTTTTGCAAATGTCTTTTTTGTGTATAAAAATTGGAACTCATTATATGTGTACGTCAATAAGAATGGAGACTTAAAATCGAATTAGGTTGATTTTGTTGAATATTTTTGTTAATATGTTTTACCAGTAAAATGATTTAAATACGTTATAATACTTTTTATAAATATCAAGTTGAACTTGAACTGTTTTCAGAAATAAACACAATGGGAAACAATTCTGAAAAATTCACACAACCATTTTAACACCAAGACAGTAAATTACGGGCCAAAATCAGAAATATTTGAAGACGACGGATTAAATAACCAAATCTTCTCTCATTCTAACAAACTTGAAAGCTCATTACAGTTAAACCTTAAATGTCATTATATATTTTTGATAATTGACTATGGGCCGGTACTAAGCCGGTCCATTATATGATATGGGTTTGAGATTGTTACATGAGTTTCTGCGGATCTATATTTTTATTTTCTGCGGTATATGAAAATTAAAGATTTTAGGTTATTGAAATAAATACTTTTTTTTTTTTATTAATTTTTATATAAGAAGATGTCAAATATTTATAACAATGAATGTTCATTGTTTTATTATGCACAGAATGCGTGACCCGTATTTGGGGATTTCCCAAACCAGGTTATTTTTAGAAATGTAAACAAGGTACCAAGTTCTTACAACAACTAGTCGTCGGAACATGGGAATTGATTTTTTAAAGTTTGCTGTTTTTTTTCTTCTTTTTTGAGATTTTGTTCATAGATGCGTCTTGATAATCAAGGGGTCCTGCTTAAATTAATGTTATCCTGACCTACATTCCACAAATGATAGACTGCTTAAGGTTTACGTTAGAGTCCATATTTGAGATACAACTCGTAGAGAAATAATATTTTGTCAGTAGATGCGTCCGATATAGTCAGAATCTAGGGTTCTTAAAAATATGTCATCTTGACATAAAATTCATGGATGAATAAATGAGATGAAAGGCTGCGTTTAAGTCTATATATGAGATGAGGAATACAAATATGTTGTTAGTAGATGCAACTTTGATAGTACTTTTGGAATCAAAGACATGAATTTGAATTAATCTTCAAAATTGGGTTCATTTCATCAATTATATTGAATAAACTGACTTTGTAGCAGTTGTTCTAAATAGGTTTTTAATGCATCTGATTTTTCCCTTGTTATGTGATATCAAATCAGCACATATTTGGATGCATTCCGGTAGCAAACGAACTCTACTTCAATTTAGCAAGAACGAAAACCTTATAGTATCCCCTTGAAGAGCTATGAAATAATCTTTGCTATATCTTAACAGAAATCTTCATACAAATAATTTTTTTCCAAATTTCTGTTGCCCTTTCCCCAATGTATAAATGAAATAACTAATAAGATATTGTATATTTGTATCTTTGCATTATCGAAGTTTCTGTAACATATATAGACAATTAAAATTAAGCGACATAATATTATGTGAGAATGACACGGCTCTTTTCATCCAATCTATAGCAGATTTCAATCTATTTAAATCATAATAAACTGCACTCATTGTATAGATCAGGTAACAGTTCGTTGGTCTAGACTGTTGAATGCCGTAATTCAAATAGTCAAGAGCATCTAGTAAGTGACACTTCTAATGTATTGCAACGTGCTGAGACCCATATGTACAAATGCTGACAAATATCGACCGCTTCGCAGATTGATTTGCATGTCTCTTTAAAACAGCAAATTTTGTATCCGTCACTTGCGGCTTCAATTCATATTTGTGCTATAATATTCAAAACATATATATTTCAGTGCTTGTTGTCTTCGAACTCTCATTCGTGTTGCGTACGCAAACCAGTTAAACGAGTCTTTTGCAAATGTCTTTTTTGTGTATAAAAATTGGAACTCATTATATGTGTACGTCAATAAGAATGGAGACTTAAAATCGAATTAGGTTGATTTTGTTGAATATTTTTGTTAATATGTTTTACCAGTTAAATGATTTAAATACGTTATAATACTTTTTATAAATATCAAGTTGAACTTGAACTGTTTTCAGAAATAAACACAATGGGAAACAATTCTGAAAAATTCACACAACCATTTTAACACCAAGACAGTAAATTACGGGCCAAAATCAGAAATATTTGAAGACGACGGATTAAATAACCAAATCTTCTCTCATTCTAACAAACTTGAAAGCTCATTACAGTTAAACCTTAAATGTCATTATATATTTTTGATAATTGACTATGGGCCGGTACTAAGCCGGTCCATTATATGATATGGGTTTGAGATTGTTACATGAGTTTCTGCGGATCTATATTTTTATTTTCTGCGGTATATGAAAATTAAAGATTTTAGGTTATTGAAATAAATACTTTTTTTTTTTATTAATTTTTATATAAGAAGATGTCAAATATTTATAACAATGAATGTTCATTGTTTTATTATGCACAGAATGCGTGACCCGTATTTGGGGATTTCCCAAACCAGGTTATTTTTAGAAATGTAAACAAGGTACCAAGTTCTTACAACAACTAGTCGTCGGAACATGGGAATTGATTTTTTAAAGTTTGCTGTTTTTTTTTCTTCTTTTTTGAGATTTTGTTCATAGATGCGTCTTGATAATCAAGGGGTCCTGCTTAAATTAATGTTATCCTGACCTACATTCCACAAATGATAGACTGCTTAAGGTTTACGTTAGAGTCCATATTTGAGATACAACTCGTAGAGAAATAATATTTTGTCAGTAGATGCGTCCGATATAGTCAGAATCTAGGGTTCTTAAAAATATGTCATCTTGACATAAAATTCATGGATGAATAAATGAGATGAAAGGCTGCGTTTAAGTCTATATATGAGATGAGGAATACAAATATGTTGTTAGTAGATGCAACTTTGATAGTACTTTTGGAATCAAAGACATGAATTTGAATTAATCTTCAAAATTGGGTTCATTTCATCAATTATATTGAATAAACTGACTTTGTAGCAGTTGTTCTAAATAGGTTTTTAATGCATCTGATTTTTCCCTTGTTATGTGATATCAAATCAGCACATATTTGGATGCATTCCGGTAGCAAACGAACTCTACTTCAAGTTATCAAGAACGAAAACCTTATAGTATCCCCTAGAAGAGTTATGAAATAATCTTTGCTATATCTTAACAGAAATCTTCATACAAATATTTTTTTTTCCAAATTTCTGTTGCCCTTTCCCCAATGTATAAATGAAATAACTAATAAGATATTGTATATTTGTATCTTTGCATTATCGAAGTTTCTGTAACATATATAGACAATTAAAATTAAGCGACATAATATTATGTGAGAATGACACGGCTCTTTTCATCCAATCTATAGCAGATTTCAATCTATTTAAATCATAATAAACTGCACTCATTGTATAGATCAGGTAACAGTTCGTTGGTCTAGACTGTGGAATGCCGTAATTCAAATAGTCAAGAGCGTCTAGTAAGTGACACTTCTAATGTATTGCAACGTGCTGAGACCCATATGTACAAATGCTGACAAATATCGACCGCTTCGCAGATTGATTTGCATGTCTCTTTAAAACAGCAAATTTTGTATCCGTCACTTGCGGCTTCAATTCATATTTGTTCTATAATATTCAAAACATATATATTTCAGTGCTTGTTGTCTTCGAACTCTCATTCGTGTTGCGTACGCAAACCAGTTAAACGAGTCTTTTGCAAATGTCTTTTTTGTGTATAAAAATTGGAACTCATTATATGTGTACGTCAATAAGAATGGAGACTTAAAATCGAATTAGGTTGATTTTGTTGAATATTTTTGTTAATATGTTTTACCAGTTAAATGATTTAAATACGTTATAATACTTTTTATAAATATCAAGTTGAACTTGAACTGTTTTCAGAAATAAACACAATGGGAAACAATTCTGAAAAATTCACACAACCAGTTTAACACCAAGACAGTAAATTACGGGCCAAAATCAGAAATATTTGAAGACGACGGATTAAATAACCAAATCTTCTCTCATTCTAACAAACTTGAAAGCTCATTACAGTTAAACCTTAAATGTCATTATACATTTTTGATAATTGATTATGGGCCGGCACTAAGCCGGTCCATTATATGATATGGGTTTGAGATTGTTACATGAGTTTCTGCGGATCTATATTTTTATTTTCTGCGGTATATGAAAATTAAAGATTTTAGGTTATTGAAATAAATACTTTTTTTTTTATTAATTTTTATATAAGAATATGTCAAATATTTATAACAATGAATGTTCATTGTTTTATTATGCACAGAATGCGTGACCCGTATTTGGGGATTTCCCAAACCAGGTTATTTTTAGAAATGTAAACAAGGTACCAAGTTCTTACAACAACTAGTCGTCGGAACATGGGAATTGATTTTTTAAAGTTTGCGTTTTTTTTTCTTCTTTTTTGAGATTTTGTTCATAGATGCGTCTTGATAATCAAGGGGTCCTGATAAAATTAATGTTATCCTGATCTAAATTCCACAAATGATAGACTGCTTAAAGTTTACGTTAGAGTCCATATCTGAGATACAACTCGTAGAGAAATAATATTTTGTCAGTAGATGCGTCCGATATAGTTAGAATCTAGGGTTCTTAAAACTATGTCATCTTGACATAAAATTCATGGATGAGTAAATGAGATGAAAGGCTGCGTTTAAGTCTATATATGAGATGAGGAATACAAATATGTTGTTAGTAGATGCAACTTTGATAGTCACGAGTTTCAAAATCAAGTCTTGAAAATGAATTAGATGATATTCCAGTTCATAAACTGCACTTCAAGGATATTCGATTCTCGAACAGTTATGGAAATTAAGGATTAAAGTCATATCAATATACAGATTGTTTATATATAACACTTTGCACTTTTTATACACCAAAAAAAACTTAATGTTTCCGGCCCAAAAATTTGGTGCGTGCACCAATTAACTCTCTTGTATTTATATGATAAAATTGAGAATAGAAATGGGGAATGTATCAAAGAGACAACAACCCGACCATAGAAAAAACAACAGCAGAAGGTCACCAACAGGTCTTCAATGTAACGAGAAATTCCCGCACCCGGAGGCGTCCTTCAGCTGGCCCCTAAACAAATATATACTAGTTCAGTGATAATGAACGCCATATATGTATAGATGTAAGCTCAATACAGCTTACATCTTAAACATTAATTTTACCTTTTGAAATGTACGTTTGTAGTTAATATATTAATCACTAAACTTTTTAAAATAATTAAATGTGTCTACTTTCGAAATGTTCTTTTACTAAAATCACATTTATAACAATGATAAACATTCATTAAGCACATATTTACATTTCTCGTCCAATCAAATTGCTTGAATTTGCCTTCCAATTTTCATAGTACATACTTTTTCCGTGTACCAAATAACTTTGCATGACTGACCACAAGGGTAAGATGTAATTGTATTGTAATCAAGGTATAAGAACAAAAATTACCACTGGCTATTTGGAATCAGTTGATTAAAAAAAAAAATCTAACTAGATTTTACATTGACTTTTAAATATTCTGCTATTAAAATCTTTGGATTTAAAAAATAATTTTGACAATTCCAATAAAATTGAGAATGGAAATGGGGAATGTGTCAAAGAGACAACAACCCGCCCAAATAAAAAACAACAGCAGAGGGTCACCAACAGGTCTTCAATGTAGCGAGAAATTCCCGCACCCGGAGGCGTCCTTCAGCTGGCCCCTAAACAAATATATACTAGTCCAGTGATAATGAACGCCATACTAATTTCCAAATTGTACACAAGAAACTAAAATTAAAATAATACAAGACTAACAAAGGCCAGAGGCTCCTGACTTGGGACAGGCGCAAAAATGCGGCGGGGTTAAACATGTTTGTGAGATCTCAACCCTCCCCCTATACCTCTAACCAATGTAGTAAAGTAAACGCATAACAATACGCACATTAAAATTCAGTTCAAGAGAAATCCGAGTCTGATGTCAGAAGATGTAACCAAATAAAAAAAAACAAAATGACAATAATACATAAATAACAACAGACTACTAGCAGTTAACTGACATGCCAGCTCCAGACTTCAACTAAACTGACTGAAAGATTATGATTTCATCATATGAACATCAGGCACAATCCTTCCCGTTAGGGGTTTAGTATCATACCATCATAACATATATGAGAAGAACATAACCCGTGTCATGCCAACAACTGTTTTTAGAATAAATGTGTTTAGTTCCGATGCAAAGACCTTATCAGTAACTCAATATTAACGCCAAAATATGCAATCTTTAATGACTTGACAACAGTATCGTAATTATATCCCTTCTTAATAAGTCCAAGTTTATTTCATGCAGTAAAAATAAAGATCCTTAAAACCTTAATTATAATTGTGGAATATTAATCATCCGTGCAGTTACAATGTACACAAAAACTGTGTACTATGAAACCTTGTGATGACGATATAAAAGCTCAATAGAGCTTATGTTTTCTGTATACTTACTTTCGTTAATAAATAAAGCTTTTGAACTTGAACTTTGAAAGGAAATTAAGGCAACTTGCGATTTGATGATGATTTTTTTTTTGTAACTGTTTTAAGGAAATTGATAAAATTGAGAAAGGTAATGGGGAATGTGTCAAAGCGACAACAACCCGACCATAGAGCAAACAACAGCCGAAGGCCACCAATGGGTCTTCAATGTAGCAAGAAACTCCCGTACCCTTCAGCTGGTCCCTTAAAAATATGTATACTAGTACAGCGATAATGGACGTCATACTAAACTCCGAATTATACACAAGAAACTAAAAAATCATACTAAGGCCAGAGGCTCCTGACTTGGGACAGGCGCAAAATTGCGGCGAGGTTAAACATGTTTATGAGATCTCAACCCTCCCCCTATACCTCTAGCCAATGTAGAAAAGTAAACGCATAACAATACGCACATTAAAATTCAGTTCAAGAGAAGTTAAGGAAATTGGTTCATTTCATCATAAATTGAAAAAATGTGGTAATGTCTGAAAAGAATGTACCAGTATATTCTGATAAATCGTTTTTGTTTTACTTTGAAAAAAAACCACCCCAACAACACAAAACACAAAATCTATAATATTTCATTTATTGATAGTTGCTTTTTAATGCATATTCGCTAGACTATCTATATGGGCACATATATCTATATTTTTCAAAAATATTCATAAAATTTTATTATAACTGTAGTTGTACTGAGAAATTGAAAAAAAATGTTGTTAAAACATGAAAACTTCCACTGCAATTTATTTATAAATGCCTGCTTATGGTCAATCTGGTATGTCATCTTACCATGTAAATACGTACATGTAGTAAAACATCGCTTTGTATCAATATACATACTTACACCAATAGCTACCATCATTTCATTCTGGAGTCTAGTAATATAAACTATCAATAGACCATTTAAAAGATTACTCGAATTATAAATATGTGCCAAATTGGATAGTCTATGAAAAGGTATATACTTTGAAATTAAGTGCTCGGGGCAAGCCCCTCGCTCTAAATTTCATAGTTTATACATTTTCATAGACTAACCTAGATTTATAAATACTTTGCAAAGTCTACTGTCATGTAATTATATAACAAACAAGAGGTATACACAAGTAGTAACGTCGTCATATCGAGGAGTGTTTATTACAGTGATTTTTGATATAGTTTGGTTCAGTTGGACATGATTCTGTTAAGTGTTTTTTTTTTTATATGAAAAACAATGACAAAATATAAACATTCTGATTTTTAGCTAAAGTAACTTCTGAACATGAATTTTAAGCTGGTAATTATCTTTGTTTATAGATTATATGTTATAAAGTTCGAAATTGAATCATATAGTTAATGATTTGACACTGAATAATGCTTGCGTATGTAAAAAATTAAATGTTGTTTTCTCATTTACCAACCACAAAAAAATATTTGTTTACTGTCTGTTACATCCCATATTTCGTTATAATATACAATTGCTGTCAATTTTTCCGAAAAAATAGCTACTTTTGCACATAATTAAAGATTACTGACAATTCAATGTAATGGTTTGGTTCAGTAGTGTCATGATTTAGTTCAAGTTCGACATTGTTCAGTTCTAACGGGGACTTGTGTACCTTAGCCTTATGTTTGTCCTTAACCATTTTGATTGTCTGTGTTGAATTTATTAACAACTTTATAAACTTCGGGGCGATTAAAATATTGACATATTGTATAGACAGCTGTCTTTTGTGCCCTCTCAATATTGTTTGGTTAGTTTTGTTGTTGGGTTACTGTATCATTAGTGTAGAAACCCCACATCTCCTTTTATTCATCATAGACATAATCTAGCTAAAAATAAAAATAAACAGATGTATAGTTTGCTTGGAAACATGTAAAAAGTATTAACAAAAAATGACTAGCTGCTATGTTTTACAACTTTAAATAGACGTTTTGAACCATTTGACTAGTGATGCCGTTCACTGTATCTGTAAATCCCCGACAGAGTCCATTATTGACATACGGAGAAAAGATTCTTGGTGAAACAAAAGCAACGCTTTCTAGTTTTGTAATTTATCTTACCGAATGCAAGTTCAAAAGAATTGTGGCTATATAAATCACAATTTAGGAAACACACGAAAAGTAAACATGTATAATGTACGGTTTGTCTATAATTATTCGCACCAAATTTGGTTAAAAAGGTTAATTTTCTTTTTAGTCAATTAGTAAATCTTGCAACTTCGCTTTTTTACAAGCGCTTTAAAACAAACTGACAATATTAAAGTGAAACAAATATGTATCTATTTGGATCTAAACCATAACAAATTTGATCAAAACCATGACGAATTTCTAGACACTTAATTAAACCATGTCAATCACTGAACCAAACCATATCAATTTCGATGTTTTGCTTATCCTGCGCTAATTTCTTTAAAGCAACAATTCCAATGTAGATCGTTTGACTTACAATATAAATTCAAACTTATTATTTGCTTTTTATTTGGTTATTTGAAAATAACTGAGGCAATCGTTCTGAGAAGTAATCTAACCAAACCATGACCATCTGAACCAAACTATGACAAAATTACTGTACTAAACGCTCCTCGATATAACCACGTTACTACCCGTGGTATACAATATAACAAATAAGTTTTGTATGTGTTTTATCAAATTAAACATATTATAATTTAATCTGTTGACCCTTATTCTAATATTATGTTGTATGTATACAAGACCTTGCAAGTGTTAGAAAATATTCCTTCAATCGTAAAGGTATGTAAAAGTTATAACTTGGAAGTTGCAAAAAAGAGACAAAAGTAAAAAAACAAAAATACTGACTTCCGAGGAAAATTCAAAACGGAAAGTCCGTAATCAAATGGCAAAATCAAAAGCTCAAACACATCAAACGAATGGATAACAACTGTCATATTCCTGACTTGGTACAGGCATTTTCTTATGTAGAAAATGGTGAATCAAACCTGGTTTTATAGCTAGCTAAACCTCTCACTTGTATGACAGTCGCATAAAGTTTCCAACGATGTGTGAACAAAACAAACAGACATACCGTAATAGGTAAAAATGTCAAAAATATGGGTACAGCAGTCATTATTGTGTTATAATCTTAATCACTATAAAAACAAACAAATATGTAAAAAAGAAACACAAAAAGGCATATAGACAAAGCACATTAGCAAAAATGAAAGTCCAGAATACAAAATTTACCATAACACAATAACAGAATGACGGGATGTATAAGTACAGAGCCACGTCAAATGGATATCACCAAAAATAGACTAAATAGTAAAAGTAATATTTTTACTATATTTTAATATTAGTAATAATAGTAAAAAGATTATTAAAAGGGACACTCAAAAATCATAGGCTGAAGAAAACCCGATACAAAACTGAATAAAAGAAGAACAACAGTTGACTAAAAACTATAAAAAAAAAACTAGTTTGAGCAACACGAACCCAACAAAAACCGGGCTCATCTCATACAATCACAGCATAATAAACAGCATATCTAAATAATTAATGAGTTACTATCCGTCAAATCGGTAAACTAACGAATCGAATATCAACATATCGCAAAAACTAGGCAATGAATTCTTTGAAGCTCTATAAATTTTATCAAGATTCGGTAGGTAAAATATATTTGAATCCGTTTTATAGGAATTTCGTTGGACAGCGGTTTAAAAAACGAGCAATTTACAATCAAATTGTTAATTTTTGGCGATATCTATGGGAATTCTATATATCTACAGGATATATAATTTACAAAACAAATATAAAGTCGGGAGTTAACATTTTTACATTAATGCGTCGTTCAACATTTGTTCGTTGTTTGCCTTAGTAAAACAAATTGTTGGTTGGCCTGTTATAATTAACTTATATAATCTGAGTGGACACTTTGATTGGAATGGTTTCCAACGTTATTTCTTATGTACACGTGTAATTTCGCGTACGTCTCTTCTAGAAGTATTTGATTTTTAATTCATTTATTGTTCTAAGAATTTCATTAAAGTTATCTAAGAATTCAATTTGAATGTTAACAAAAGAAAAAGTTATCTAAAAATTAAATCTTTTTTTTTTCTTGTAATAAACCAATAGCAGATACTTAATTAAAAGCGACTGAATTGTAACCGTCACAGTAACGACTAGCGTCAGTCAATGCGTGTTATATGCAAGACATGTTTTGTTATCACTATCATAGGTTATCTAAGTGTAACACGACTGATTATTGTTGATTCTGGTTCTTTCAATGTTCTTTAAATTTAATGACTTTTGTTGAAACAAAAAAGAGTTTATTTACCGTAATCATTTATAGTGAATGTTATTAACGTCAGAATTCTATTCATGATTATTCCCTATTTTAGATCCTTAATTCTAATAATTATATAATACCGTTCTTTCTTCAAGGTCACATATATATATTTTGCCATCGTCTTTTAAACAATTATTTCTATGTTTTTTGTGATCCTCTGTGACAAAGATATAATATAACAATCAACCAACTTACGATGACGTCCGTTTATTTTTCGAAGGGATGACTTCAACTTTAACACTTAGAACCCTTGGTTAAAAAGCTTCTCGGAAAGCAGCGACCCTACATCAAGGAAATCATAACAGAAAAAGCAGGTTCTGGAAAATCGTATCAACTGGGAAACATATACTCCATATGAAGGTGCTGTTAAAATGTTGCTAATTAAAAGTTCACAATTTGAAATTTGAAATCATTCCTTTTTTCTTAAATTTTGTTCTACAGCAACATTCAAGGTCCAGGTTTAGATGTTAGTTATATGAGGCAGACTTTATTGTATATGTGGTATCATTCATTTCAAGTTCGATGGAATAGATGCGTTCAATATGGTCACCAATCTTCGATTTATTGAGTGAGGCAACATCATGTTTATAGCTACACACAAAGTTACAGAATAATGTTTATTTCTTTTTATTCGTCGTGAGAAGCTCCTGTATGGAGTTTGCCTCAAATGATAAAGTAATAGGTTGGCGAGAAGAGGATCACAACTGTCATACAAGTTACAGGTTTAGCTAGCTATAAAACCAGGTTCAACCCACCTTTTTCATCGGAAAATGAAGTCAAGAATATGTCAGTTGTTTTTAACTCGTTCCATTGATTGATAATGTTTGATTTTGTCAGTTTTTACTGGACTTCCTCGTTTTGAAATTACATTTGACTTCTGCTTTTTTTTTTTTAGTTCACATGGGTAAAAAGCCAATTTTTAGTTGAAAATCAGTTGGCCAGTTTTTTTTTATAAATGAAACACAGTAGCACTAGTTCTTTCAATATGTCTTTCGGTTTAAAATGGGGAATACAAGTTTTAAGGGTAGAGAAGTCAAACGTCTTTATTTTGTTGCAATATGCAATACATTTAGATTATATGTACTCTGAAAGATCTACATAGGTTTTAGTATCAGTATTAGATTAACACCACCCCTGAAGTACTAGCACATGAAGGTGCAACCATATTGTTTACACTTGAAGTTGTCAATACAAAGATCCTGCAGCAAATGTTGATAATTGAAAATGTTATTATCTCTTTGTGGTATATTTAATTAAACAATATATGACCAAGGTGAATGATCAATGGGAACATGTATTCATATATACATGTATAGGTAATGATTTGTTCTTCTCCAATTGTTGAGAATTAGAATAATTGTAACGTTTAATTTAACAGATTGCATAAAGCCATCTTTGATATGCCCCTGACATGTGCAATTCAACTGAAGTCAAGCTGTATAAAAACATTAACGTCTCTGAAATACATTTATATAATTATTATCTAATCAAATTGTCAATAATGTATGCTGAATCATGGTACTTTCCATTTCAATGCAGCAACATTCCAGCAGCACCTGCATATCAAGTAATTATTTCCCAGTTGATACGATATCCCAGGGCTTGCGTTCCCTATAATGATTTAATTGAAAGAGTATTGATGCTCACTAGGAAGCTATTAGGCCAAGAGTTCCATGTGATGAAGTTGAAATTTTCCTCCGACATTTTAAACGGACGCTATCACAAATTTGTTGACCGTCATGGAATATCTGTTTCACAGATGACAACAGATATGTTCCTATCGCCGTTACCACAATATCGTCCTCTTTTTCCCCGAATTTGACCTACCGAATTAAACATATCACTTGTTTTGTACTAAAATAGGACACGACGGGTGCCTGATCCGGAGCAGGATCTACTTACCCATCCATTGCATATGAGATCCCCCCGATTTATGGTGGGATTCGTGTTGTTCAGTCTTTAGTTTTTCTATGTTGTGTTGTGTATGTTGTTGCTTGTCTTTTTTTTGTAATGGCGTTGACAGTTTATTTTCGACTTATGAGTTTGAATGTCCCTTTGGTACCTTTTGTCGCACGTTTAAACCAAACTATATTAAGCAGGTTTCATATCGTATATAAAAAACAAGAAAAATGTGTTATTACCAATGAGACACCTCGAGACCAAAGAACGTAGAAGTTAGGAACTAGAGGTCAACGTACGGTCTTTATGTACGTTCTATTGAATATTTCTGTCGCAGGGTTGCATTCTTGTTGACTTTTAACATCCACCTACTATGTTGATGTTGCCTGGTGTATGTCACCACAGTTTACGCAACACGGGGTGTTTTTACAGTCTCTTGTCTTGCATTTTGCTTTCTCAAAATTTGAGTAGGTTGTTAAACGTAGGAATTCGAAGTGCTTCCTTATGTGTCTAAATTTGTTGAAGTTATAACACCACATCAATTGAACCGGTTGTTTTACTTGAAATTTTATTATATTATTGAACCGGGGGCGACAATCTCCTTTAGAAACGATACTTTTTTTTTACCACCACAACGTGGTCAGCTAAGATTACTTAAACTACTGTGTTTCTATATTGTTTTCTTTTCACTTTTTTAATTTTGTAGAGTAATGACAGATCCAGTGAATGGTTTTCTGATATATTTACAGGTACATGTATATTGTTTATTCAACAGGTGTATGTTCCCTGGTATATTGATCTTGATTTGTGTGTTACCCACGTTTTACCAAATACTGATGTGTTTATTGGCCACGACTTGATGAATCTGTCTTTAGTATTCTCGTCTGACAGTTGGATATCTATTCCGCCTTTTGGTAGACTATATGACTTGTCTTTTCTATTTGATCTTCAAGAGCTTTGATTTTTATTAATACATTTCTGATTGTTGTGCTGTCTGTAACTATGTTTGGCTGCTCTATTTTTTCATAATTATTAATTTATCTGTATCTTTCTTTTCTCTAAATGCATTTGGCAATT